>NW_003303717.1:797793-798969 GCF_000142945.1 Phytophthora infestans T30-4 | reverse complement strand
TGGGCGGATGGAGTCTCACTCGACTCAACCGTTTTCATCAAGCACTCGACACTGCCAAGGATACGCAACTCGCCACACTAAATCATGCTCGGTGCATTGGACCCCACAAGCCATATTTTGACAACACCGAAGCATCCAGATTGGCAAAGCGGATACAAGCCTTTGCCGGTGAGTGGACACGTGTGGCCTCGCGATCGATGCTCGATTGACTGCAATGGTGTGCAGCGCTCTGAGGAACACATACACACCCGTTTCATCGCAGAGGAGGCGCGTGCGCACGCTATAGACACTGCAACGATCGTTAATGTTCGCCAGCAAAAGGATATGTCAGCTGTGAGATTAGAACTCACGCGTTCGAACACATTACGACCTGAACGTAACCCCTTAGACCACTCGGACAAACTGACGGGCTAATCCGACTCAAAACCATAAACAACAAAATGCGCTTTTTGAACGCACACAAACGATAAACACACTACACGCGCATCCCGCGCTCCAGCAATGCCAACGCCGTCAGCACACCCGCTCACCACACACATAGCCCCGCACTACTTGCCACAGGTCAGGGTATCTCCGCTACTTGCTACTGCTTCTTACCGAGCCTCCTACTTCGTATACACAGACTGCGGGCCCTCGCAGCAAGGTCGCAGCTGGAACCCGCTCGTATTGCACCCTAAACTGGTACACAACACAACACTACCCAGAGACTGCCTCCCAAGGTCGGCCGATCGAGTCTCACTCGACTCAACCGTTTTCATCAAGCACTCGACACTGCCAAGGATACGCAACTCGCCACACTAAATCATGCTCGGTGCATTGGACCCCACAAGCCATATTTTGACAACACCGAAGCATCCAGATTGGCAAAGCGGATACAAGCCTTTGCCGGTGAGTGGACACGTGTGGCCTCGCGATCGATGCTCGATTGACTGCAATGGTGTGCAGCGCTCTGAGGAACACATACACACCCGTTTCATCGCAGAGGAGGCGCGTGCGCACGCTATAGACACTGCAACGATCGTTAATGTTCGCCAGCAAAAGGATATGTCAGCTGTGGGATTTGAACCCACGCGTTCGAAAACATTACGACCTGAACGTAACCCCTTAGACCACTCGGGCAAACTGACGGGCTAATCCTGACTCAAAACCAATAACAACAAAATGCGCTTGTAAACG
>NW_003303717.1:773098-796266 GCF_000142945.1 Phytophthora infestans T30-4 | reverse complement strand
GCTACTGCTTCTTACCGAGCCTCCTACTTCGTATACACAGACTGCGGGCCCTCGCAGCAAGGTCGCAGCTGGAACCCGCTCGTATTGCACCCTAAACTGGTACACAACACAACACTACCCAGAGACTGCCTCCCAAGGTCGGCCGATCGAGTCTCACTCGACTCAACCGTTTTCATCAAGCACTCGACACTGCCAAGGATACGCAACTCGCCACACTAAATCATGCTCGGTGCATTGGACCCCGCAAGCCATATTTTGACAACACCGAAGCATCCAGATTGGCAAAGCGGATACAAGCCTTTGCCGGTGAGTGGACACGTGTGGCCTCGCGATCGATGCTCAATTGACTGCAATGGTGTGCAGCGCTCTGAGGAACACATACACACCCGTTTCATCGCAGAGGAGGCGCGTGCGCACGCTATAGACACTGCAACGATCGTTAATGTTCGCCAGCAAAAGGATATGTCAGCTGTGGGATTTGAACCCACGCGTTCGAAAACATTACGACCTGAACGGGACCCCTTAGACGGGCAAACTGACGGGCTAATCCGACTCATAACCAAAAACAACAAAATGCGCTTTTTATACGCACACAAACGATAAACACACTACACACGCGCATCCCGCGCTCCAGCAGTGCCAACGCCGTCAGCACACCCGCTCACCACACACATAGCCCCGCACTACTTGCCACAGGTCAGGGTATCTCCGCTACTTGCTACTGCTTCTTACCGAGCCTCCTACTTCGTATACACAGGCTGCGGGCCCTCACAGCAAGGCCGCAGCTGAAACCCGCTCGTATTGCACCCTAAACTGGTACACAACACAACACTACCCAGAGACTGCCTCCCAAGGTCGGCCGATCGAGTCTCACTCGACTCAACCGTTTTCATCAAGCACTCGACACTGCCAAGGATACGCAACTCGCCACACTAAATCATGCTCGGTGCATTGGACCCCGCAAGCCATATTTTGACAACACCGAAGCATCCAGATTGGCAAAGCGGATACAAGCCTTTGCCGGTGAGTGGACACGTGTGGCTTTGCGATCGATGCTCGATTGACTGCAATGGTGTGCAGCGCTCTGAGGAACACATACACACCCGTTTCATCGCAGAGGAGGCGCGTGCGCACGCTATAGACACTGCAACGATCGTTAATGTTCGCCAGCAAAAGGATATGTCAGCTGTGGGATTTAAACCCACGCGTTCGAAAACATTACGACCTGAACGTAACCCCTTAGACCACTCGGGCAAACTGACGGGCTAATCCGACTCAAAACCATAAACAACAAAATGCGCTTTTTGAACGCACCCAAACGATAAACACACTACAGGGGACATCCCGCGCTACAGGCAAATGCCAACGTCCGTCAGCACACCCGCTCACCACACACATAGCCCCGCACTACTTGCACAGGTCAGGGTATCTCCGCTACTTGCTACTGCTTCTTAACCGAGCCTCCTACTTCGTATACACATGCTGCGGGCCCTCGCAGCAAGGCCGCAGCTGAAACCCGCTCGTATTGCACCCTAAACTGGTACACAACACAACACTACCCAGAGACTGCCTCCCAAGGTCGGCCGATCGAGTCTCACTCGACTCAACCGTTTTCATCAAGCACTCGACACTGCCAAGGATACGCAACTCGCCACACTAAATCATGCTCGGTGCATTGGACCCCACAAGCCATATTTTGACAACACCGAAGCATCCAGATTAGCAAAGCGGATACAAGCCTTTGCCGGTGAGTGGACACGTGTGGCCTCGCGATCGATGCTCGATTGACTGCAATGGTGTGCAGCGCTCTGAGGAACACATACACACCCGTTTCATCGCAGAGGAGGCGCGTGCGCACGCTATAGACACTGCAACGATCGCTAATGTTCGCCAGCAAAAGGATATGTCAGCTGTGGGATTTGAACCCACGCGTTCGAAAACATTACGACCTGAACGTAACCCCTTAGACCACTCGGGCAAACTGACGGGCTAATCCGACTCAAAACCAAAAACAACAAAATGCGCTTTTTAAACGCACACAAACGATAAACACACTACACACGCGCATGCCGCGCTCCAGCAGTGCCAACGCCGTCAGCACACCCGCTCACCACACACATAGCCCCGCACTACTTGCCACAGGTCAGGGTATCTCCGCTACTTGCTACTGCTTCTTACCGATCCTCCTACTTCGTATACACAGACTGCGAACCCTCGCAGCAAGGCTGCAGCTGAAACCCGCTCGTATTGCACCCTAAACTGGTACACAACACAACACTACCCAGAGACTGCCTCCCAAGGTCGGCCGATCGAGTCTCACTCGACTCAACCGTTTTCATCAAGCACTCGACACTGCCAAGGATACGCAACTCGCCACACTAAATCATGCTCGGTGCATTGGACCCCACAAGCCATATTTTGACAACACCGAAGCATCCAGATTGGCAAAGCGGATACAAGCCTTTGCTGGTGAGTGGACACGTGTGGCCTCGCGATCGATGCTCGATTGACTGCAATGGTGTGCAGCGCTCTGAGGAACACATACACACCCGTTTCATCGCAGAGGAGGCGCGTGCGCACGCTATAGACACTGCAACGATCGTTAATGTTCGCCAGCAAAAGGATATGTCAGCTGTGGGATTTGAACCCACGCGTTCGAAAACATTACGACCTGCACGTGACCCCTTAGACGGGCAAACTGACGGGCTAATCCGACTCAAACCCACAAACAGCAGAATGCGCTTTTTAAACGCACACAAACGATAAACACACTACACACGCGCATGCCGCGCTCCAGCAGTGCCAACGCCGTCAGCACACCCGCCCACCACACACATAGCCCCGCACTACTTGCCACAGGTCAGGGTATCTCCGCTACTTGCTACTGCTTCTTACCGAGCCTCCTACTTCGTATACACAGGCTGCGGGCCCTCGCAGCAAGGCCGCAGCTGAAACCCGCTCGTATTGCATCCTAAACTGGTACACAACACCACACTACCCAGAGACTGCCTCCCAAGGTCGGCCGATCGAGTCTCACTCGACTCAACCGTTTTCATCAAGCACTCGACACTGCCAAGGATACGCAACTCGCCACACTAAATCATGCTCGGTGCATTGGACCCCACAAGCCATATTTTGACAACACCGAAGCATCCAGATTGGCAAAGCGGATACAAGCATTTGTCGGTGAGTGGACACGTGTGGCCTCGCGATCGATGCTCGATTGACTGCAATGGTGTGCAGCGCTCGGAGGAACACATACACACCCGTTTCATCGCAGAGGAGGCGCGTGCGCACGCTATAGACACTGCAACGATCGTTAATGCTCGCCAGCAAAAGGATATGTCAGCTGTGGAATTTGAACCCACGCGTTCGAAAACATTACGACCTGAACGTAACCCCTTTGACCACTCGGGCAAACTGACGGGCTAATCCGACTCAAAACCAAAAACAACAAAATGCGCTTTTTAAACGCACACAAACGATAAACACACTACACGCGCATGCCGTGCTCCAGCAGTGCCAACGCCGTCAGCACACCCGCTCACCACACACATAGCCCCGCACTACTTGCCACAGGTCAGGGTATCTCCGCTACTTGCTACTGCTTCTTACCGAGCCTCCTACTTCGTATACACAGGCTGCGGGCCCTCGCAGCAAGGCCGCAGCTGGAACCCGCTCGTATTGCACCCTAAACTGGTACACAACACAACACTACCCAGAGACTGCCTCCCAAGGTCGGCCGATCGAGTCTCACTCGACTCAACCGTTTTCATCAAGCACTCGACACTGCCAAGGATACGCAACTCGCCACACTAAATCATGCTCGGTGCATTGGACCCCGCAAGCCATATTTTGACAACACCGAAGCATCCAGATTGGCAAAGCGGATACAAGCCTTTGCCGGTGAGTGGACACGTGTGGCCTCGCGATCGATGCTCGATTGACTGCAATGGTGTGCAGCGCTCTGAGGAACACATACACACCCGTTTCATCGCAGAGGAGGCGCGTGCGCACGCTATAGACACTGCAACGATCGTTAATGTTCGCCAGCAAAAGGATATGTCAGCTGTGGGATTTGAACCCACGCGTTCGAAAACATTACGACCTGAACGTAACCCCTTAGACCACTCGCGTCAAACTGACGGGGCTAATCCGACTCAAAACTAAAAACAACGAAATGCGCTTTTTGAGCGCACACAAACGATAAACACACTACACGCGCATCCCGCGCTCCAGCAGTGCCAACGCCGTCAGCACACCCGCTCACCACACACATAGCCCCGCACTACTTGCCACAGGTCAGGGTATCTCCGCTACTTGCTACTGCTTCTTACCGAGCCTCCTACTTCGTATACACAGACTGCGGGCCCTCGCAGCAAGGTCGCAGCTGGAACCCGCTCGTATTGCACCCTAAACTGGTACACAACACAACACTACCCAGAGACTGCCTCCCAAGATCGGCCGATCGAGTCTCACTCGACTCAACCGTTTTCATCAAGCACTCGACACTGCCAAGGATACGCAACTCGCCACACTAAATCATGCTCGGTGCATTGGACCCCGCAAGCCATATTTTGACAACACCGAAGCATCCAGATTGGCAAAGCGGATACAAGCCTTTGCCGGTGAGTGGACACGTGTGGCCTCGCGATCGATGCTCGATTGACTGCAATGGTGTGCAGCGCTCTGAGGAACACATACACACCCGTTTCATCGCAGAGGAGGCGCGTGCGCACGCTATAGACACTGCAACGATCGTTAATGTTCGCCAGCAAAAGGATATGTCAGCTGTGGGATTTGAACCCACGCGTTCGAAAACATTACGACCTGAACATAACCCCTTAGACCACTCGGGCAAAATGACGGGCTAATCCGACTCAAAACCAAAAACAACAAAATGCGCTTTTTAAACGCACACAAACGATAAACACACTACACACGCGCATGCCGTGCTCCAGCAGTGCCAACGCCGTCAGCACACCCGCCCACCACACACATAGCCCCGCACTACTTGCCACAGGTCAGGGTATCTCCGCTACTTGCTACTGCTTCTTACCGAGCCTCCTACTTCGTATACACAGGCTGCGGGCCCTCACAGCAAGGCTGCAGCTGGAACCCGCTCATATTGCACCCTAAACTGGTACACAACACAACACTACCCAGAGACTGCCTCCCAAGGTCGGCCGATCGAGTCTCACTCGACTCAACCGTTACTCGACACTGCCAAGGATACGCAACTCGCCACACTAAATCATGCTCGGTGCATTGGACCCCGCAAGCCATATTTTGACAACACCGAAGCATCCAGATTGGCAAAGCGGATACAAGCCTTTGCCGGTGAGTGGACACGTGTGGCCTCGCGATCGATGCTCGATTGACTGCAATGGTGTGCAGCGCTCTGAGGAACACATACACACCCGTTTCATCGCAGAGGAGGCGCGTGCGCACGCTATAGACACTGCAACGATCGTTAATGTTCGCCAGCAAAAGGATATGTCAGCTGTGGGATTTGAACCCACGCGTTCGAAAACATTACGACCTGAACGTAACCCCTTAGACCACTCGGGCAAACTGACGGGCTAATCCGACTCAAAACCATAAACAACAAAATGCGCTTTTTGAACGCACCCAAACGATAAACACACTACACGCGCATCCCGCGCTCCAGCAATGCCAACGCCGTCAGCACACCCGCTCACCACACACATAGCCCCGCACTACTTGCCACAGGTCAGGGTATCTCCGCTACTTGCTACTGCTTCTTACCGAGCCTCCTACTTCGTATACACAGGCTGCGGGCCCTCGCAGCAAGGTCGCAGCTGGAACCCGCTCGTATTGCACCCTAAACTGGTACACAACACAACACTACCCAGAGACTGCCTCCCAAGGTCGGCCGATCGAGTCTCACTCGACTCAACCGTTTTCATCAAGCACTCGACACTGCCAAGGATACGCAACTCGCCACACTAAATCATGCTCGGTGCGTTGGACCCTGCAAGCCATATTTTGACAACACCGAAGCAGCCAGATTGGCAAAGCGGATACAAGCCTTTGCCGGTGAGTGGACACGTGTGGCCTCGCGATCGATGCTCGATTGACTGCAATGGTGTGCAGCGCTCTGAGGAACACATACACACCCGTTTCATCGCCGAGGAGGCGCGTGCGCACGCTATAGACACTGCAACGATCGTTAATGCTCGCCAGCAAAAGGATATGTCAGCTGTGGAATTTGAACCCACGCGTTCGAAAACATTACGACCTGAACGTAACCCCTTAGACCACTCGGGCAAACTGACGGGCTAATCCGACTCAAAACCAAAAACAACAAAATGCGCTTTTTTAACGCACACAAACGATAAACACACTACACACGCGCATGCCGTGCTCCAGCAGTGCCAACGCCGTCAGCACACCCGCCCACCACACACATAGCCCCGCACTACTTGCCACAGGTCAGGGTATCTCCGCTACTTGATACTGCTTCTTACCGAGCCTCCTACTTCGTATACACAGACTGCGGGCCCTCGCAGCAAGGTCGCAGCTGGAACCCGCTCGTATTGCACCTTAAACTGGTACACAACACAACACTACCCAGAGACTGCCTCCCAAGATCGGCCGATCGAGTCTCACTCGACTCAACCGTTTTCATCAAGCACTCGACACTGCCAAGGATACGCAACTCGCCACACTAAATCATGCTCGGTGCATTGGACCCCACAAGCCATATTTTGACAACACCGAAGCATCCAGATTGGCAAAGCGGATACAAGCATTTGCCGGTGAGTGGACACGTGTGGCCTCGCGATCGATGCTCGATTGACTGCAATGGTGTGCAGCGCTCTGAGGAACACATACACACCCGTTTCATCGCAGAGGAGGCGCGTGCGCACGCTATAGACACTGCAACGATCGTTAATGTTCGCCAGCAAAAGGATATGTCAGCTGTGGGATTTGAACCCACGCGTTCGAAAACATTACGACCTGAACGGGACCCCTTAGACGGGCAAACTGACGGGCTAATCCGACTCAAAACCAAAAACAACAAAATGCGCTTTTTAAACGCACACAAACGATAAACACACTACACACGCGCATGCCGTGCTCCAGCAGTGCCAACGCCGTCAGCACACCCGCTCACCACACACATAGCCCCGCACTACTTGCCACAGGTCAGGGTATCTCCGCTACTTGCTACTGCTTCTTACCGAGCCTCCTACTTCGTATACACAGGCTGCGGGCCCTCACAGCAAGGCTGCAGCTGGAACCCGCTCGTATTGCACCCTAAACTGGTACACAACACAACACTACCCAGAGACTGCCTCCCAAGGTCGGCCGATCGAGTCTCACTCGACTCAACCGTTTTCATCAAGCACTCGACACTGCCAAGGATACGCAACTCGCCACACTAAATCATGCTCGGTGCATTGGACCCCGCAAGCCATATTTTGACAACACCGAAGCATCCAGATTGGCAAAGCGGATACAAGCCTTTGCCGGTGAGTGGACACGTGTGGCCTCGCGATCGATGCTCGATTGACTGCAATGGTGTGCAGCGCTCTGAGGAACACATACACACCCGTTTCATCGCAGAGGAGGCGCGTGCGCACGCTATAGACACTGCAACGATCGTTAATGTTTGCCAGCAAAAGGATATGTCAGCTGTGGGATTTGAACCCACGCGTTCGAAAACATTACGACCTGAACGTAACCCCTTAGACCACTCGGGCAAACTGACGGGCTAATCCGACTCAAAACCAAAAACAGCAGAATGCGCTTTTTTAACGCACACAAACGATAAACACACTACACACGCGCATCCCGCGCTCCAGCAGTGCCAACGCCGTCAGCACACCCGCTCACCACACACATAGCCCCGCACTACTTGCCACAGGTCAGGGTATCTCCGCTACTTGCTACTGCTTCTTACCGAGCCTCCTACTTCGTATACACAGACTGCGGGCCCTCGCAGCAAGGTCGCAGCTGGAACCCGCTCGTATTGCACCCTAAACTGGTACACAACACAACACTACCCAGAGACTGCCTCCCAAGATCGGCCGATCGAGTCTCACTCGACTCAACCGTTTTCATCAAGCACTCGACACTGCCAAGGATACGCAACTCGCCACACTAAATCATGCTCGGTGCATTGGACCCCGCAAGCCATATTTTGACAACACCGAAGCATCCAGATTGGCAAAGCGGATACAAGCCTTTGCCGGTGAGTGGACACGTGTGGCCTCGCGATCGATGCTCGATTGACTGCAATGGTGTGCA
The DNA here is from genome assembly GCF_000142945.1 of Phytophthora infestans T30-4. NCBI lineage: Eukaryota > Oomycota > Peronosporomycetes > Peronosporales > Peronosporaceae > Phytophthora > Phytophthora infestans. Next base: position 787,989 of record NW_003303717.1, on the reverse strand, counting down.
GCGCTCTGAGGAACACATACACACCCGTTTCATCGCAGAGGAGGCGCGTGCGCACGCTATAGACACTGCAGCGATCGTTAATGTTCGCCAGCAAAAGGATATGTCAGCTGTGGGATTTGAACCCACGCGTTCGAAAACATTACGACCTGAACGTAACCCCTTAGACCACTCGGGCAAACTGACGGGCTAATCCGACTCAAAACCAATAACAACAAAATGCGCTTTTTAAACGCACCCAAACGATAAACACACTACACGCGCATCCCGCGCTCCAGCAGTGCCAACGCCGTCAGCACACCCGCTCACCACACACATAGCCCCGCACTACTTGCCACAGGTCAGGGTATCTCCGCTACTTGCTACTGCTTCTTACCGAGCCTCCTACTTCGTATACACAGGCTGCGGGCCCTCGCAGCAAGGCCGCAGCTGAAACCCGCTCGTATTGCACCCTAAACTGGTACACAACACAGCACTACCCAGAGACTGCCTCCCAAGGTCGGCCGATCGAGTCTCACTCGACTCAACCGTTTTCATCAAGCACTCGACACTGCCAAGGATACGCAACTCGCCACACTAAATCATGCTCGGTGCATTGGACCCCGCAAGCCATATTTTGACAACACCGAAGCATCCAGATTGGCAAAGCGGATACAAGCCTTTGCCGGTGAGTGGACACGTGTGGCCTCGCGATCGATGCTCGATTGACTGCAATGGTGTGCAGCGCTCTGAGGAACACATACACACCCGTTTCATCGCAGAGGAGGCGCGTGCGCACGCTATAGACACTGCAACGATCGTTAATGTTCGCCAGCAAAAGGATATGTCAGCTGTGGGATTTGAACCCACGCGTTCGAAAACATTACGACCTGAACGTGACCCCTTAGACGGGCAAACTGACGGGCTAATCCGACTCAAAACCAAAAACAACAAAATGCGCTTTTTAAACGCACACAAACGATAAACACACTACACACGCGCATCCCGCGCTCCAGCAGTGCCAACGCCGTCAGCACACCCGCTCACCACACACATAGCCCCGCACTACTTGCCACAGGTCAGGGTATCTCCGCTACTTGCTACTGCTTCTTACCGAGCCTCCTACTTCGTATACACAGGCTGCGGGCCCTCGCAGCAAGGCTGCAGCTGGAACCCGCTCATATTGCACCCTAAACTGGTACACAACACAACACTACCCAGAGACTGCCTCCCAAGGTCGGCCGATCGAGTCTCACTCGACTCAACCGTTTTCATCAAGCACTCGACACTGCCAAGGATACGCAACTCGCCACACTAAATCATGCTCGGTGCATTGGACCCCACAAGCCATATTTTGACAACACCGAAGCATCCAGATTGGCAAAGCGGATACAAGCATTTGCCGGTGAGTGGACACGTGTGGCCTCGCGATCGATGCTCGATTGACTGCAATGGTGTGCAGCGCTCTGAGGAACACATACACACCCGTTTCATCGCAGAGGAGGCGCGTGCGCACGCTATAGACACTGCAACGATCGTTAATGTTCGCCAGCAAAAGGATATGTCAGCTGTGGGATTTGAACCCACGCGTTCGAAAACATTACGACCTGAACGTAACCCCTTAGACCACTCGGGCAAACTGACGGGCTAATCCGACTCAAAACCAAAAACAACAAAATGCGCTTTTTGAACGCACACAAACGATAAACACACTACACGCGCATCCCGCGCTCCAGCAGTGCCAACGCCGTCAGCACACCCGCTCACCACACACATAGCCCCGCACTACTTGCCACAGGTCAGGGTATCTCCGCTACTTGCTACTGCTTCTTACCGAGCCTCCTACTTCGTATACACAGGCTGCGGGCCCTCATAGCAAGGCCGCAGCTGGAACCCGCTCGTATTGCACCCTAAACTGGTACACAACACAACACTACCCAGAGACTGCCTCCCAAGGTCGGCCGATCGAGTCTCACTCGACTCAACCGTTTTCATCAAGCACTCGACACTGCCAAGGATACGCAACTCGCCACACTAAATCATGCTCGGTGCATTGGACCCCACAAGCCATATTTTGACAACACCGAAGCATCCAGATTGGCAAAGCGGATACAAGCCTTTGCCGGTGAGTGGACACGTGTGGCCTCGCGATCGATGCTCGATTGACTGCAATGGTGTGCAGCGCTCTGAGGAACACATACACACCCGTTTCATCGCAGAGGAGGCGCGTGCGCACGCTATAGACACTGCAACGATCGTTAATGTTCGCCAGCAAAAGGATATGTCAGCTGTGGGATTTGAACCCACGCGTTCGAAAACATTACGACCTGAACGTAACCCCTTAGACCACTCGGGCAAACTGACGGGCTAATCCGACTCAAAACCAAAAACAACAAAATGCGCTTTTTAAACGCACACAAACGATAAACACACTACACACGCGCATGTCGTGCTCCAGCAGTGCCAACGCCGTCAGCACACCCGCTCACCACACACATAGCCCCGCACTACTTGCCACAGGTCAGGGTATCTCCGCTACTTGCTACTGCTTCTTACCGAGCCTCCTACTTCGTATACACAGGCTGCGGGCCCTCACAGCAAGGCTGCACCTGGAACCCGCTCGTATTGCACCCTAAACTGGTACACAACACAACACTACCCAGAGACTGCCTCCCAAGGTCGGCCGATCGAGTCTCACTCGACTCAACCGTTTTCATCAAGCACTCGACACTGCCAAGGATACGCAACTCGCCACACTAAATCATGCTCGGTGCATTGGACCCCGCAAGCCATATTTTGACAACACCGAAGCATCCAGATTGGCAAAGCGGATACAAGCCTTTGCCGGTGAGTGGACACGTGTGGCCTCGCGATCGATGCTCGATTGACTGCAATGGTGTGCAGCGCTCTGAGGAACACATACACACCCGTTTCATCGCAGAGGAGGCGCGTGCGCACGCTATAGACACTGCAACGATCGTTAATGTTCGCCAGCAAAAGGATATGTCAGCTGTGGGATTTAAACCCACGCGTTCGAAAACATTACGACCTGAACGTGACCCCTTAGACGGGCAAACTGACGGGCTAATCCGACTCAAAACCACAAACAACAGAATGCGCTTTTTAAACGCACACAAACGATAAACACACTACACGCGCATCCCGCGCTCCAGCAGTGCCAACGCCGTCAGCACACCCGCTCACCACACACATAGCCCCGCACTAATTGCCACAGGTCAGGGTATCTCCGCTACTTGCTACTGCTTCTTATCGAGCCTCCTACTTCGTATACACAGGCTGCGGGCCCTCGCAGCAAGGTCGCAGCTGGAACCCGCTCGTATTGCACCCTAAACTGGTACACAACACAACACTACCCAGAGACTGCCTCCCAAGGTCGGCCGATCGAGTCTCACTCGACTCAACCGTTTTCATCAAGCACTCGACACTGCCAAGGATACGCAACTCGCCACACTAAATCATGCTCGGTTCGTTGGACCCCGCAAGCCATATTTTGACAACACCGAAGCATCCAGATTGGCAAAGCGGATACAAGCCTTTGCCGGTGGACACGTGTGGCCTCGCGATCGATGCTCGATTGACTGCAATGGTGTGCAGCGCTCTGAGGAACACATACACACCCGTTTCATCGCAGAGGAGGCGCGTGCGCACGCTATAGACACTGCAACGATCGTTAATGTTCGCCAGCAAAAGGATATGTCAGCTGTGGGATCTGAACCCACGCGTTCGAAAACATTACGACCTGAACGTAACCCCTTAGACCACTCGGGCAAACTGACGGGCTAATCCGACTCAAAACCAAAAACAACAAAATGCGCTTTTTAAACGCACACAAACGATAAACACACTACACGCGCATCCCCCGCTCCAGCAGTGCCAGCGCCGTCAGCACACCCGCTCACCACACACATAGCCCCGCACTACTTGCCACAGGTCAGGGTATCTCCGCTACTTGCTACTGCTTCTTACCGAGCCTCCTACTTCGTATACACAGGCTGCGGGCCCTCGCAGCAAGGCTGCAGCTGGAACCCGCTCGTATTGCACCCTAAACTGGTACACAACACAACACTACCCAGAGACTGCCTCCCAAGGTCGGCCGATCGAGTCTCACTCGACTCAACCGTTTTCATCAAGCACTCGACACTGCCAAGGATACGCAACTCGCCACACTAAATCATGCTCGGTGCGTTGGACCCCGCAAGCCATATTTTGACAACACCGAAGCATCCAGATTGGCAAAGCGGATACAAGCCTTTGCTGGTGAGTGGACACGTGTGGCCTCGCGATCGATGCTCGATTGACTGCAATGGTGTGCAGCGCTCTGAGGAACACATACACACCCGTTTCATCGCAGAGGAGGCGCGTGCGCACGCTATAGACACTGCAACGATCGTTAATGTTCGCCAGCAAAAGGATATGTCAGCTGTGGGATTTGAACCCACGCGTTCGAAAACATTACGACCTGAACGTAACCCCTTCGACCACTCGGGCAAACTGACGGGCTAATCCGACTCAAAACCAATAACAACAAAATGCGCTTTTTAAACGCACACAAACGATAAACACACTACACGCGCATCCCGCGCTCCAGCAGTGCCAACGCCGTCAGCACACCCGCCCACGACACACATAGCCCCGCACTACTTGCCACAGGTCAGGGTATCTCCACTACTTGCTACTGCTTCTTACCGAGCCTCCTACTTCGTATACACAGGCTGCGGGCCCTCGCAGCAAGGCCGCAGCTGAAACCCGCTCGTATTGCACCCTAAACTGGTACACAACACAACACTACCCAGAGACTGCCTCCCAAGGTCGGCCGATCGAGTCTCACTCGACTCAACCGTTTTCATCAAGCACTCGACACTGCCAAGGATACGCAACTCGCCACACTAAATCATGCTCGGTGCATTGGACCCCGCAAGCCATATTTTGACAACACCGAAGCATCCAGATTGGCAAAGCGGATACAAGCCTTTGCCGGTGAGTGGACACGTGTGGCCTCGCGATCGATGCTCGATTGACTGCAATGGTGTGCAGCGCTCTGAGGAACACATACACACCCGTTTCATCGCAGAGGAGGCGCGTGCGCACGCTATAGACACTGCAACGATCGTTAATGTTCGCCAGCAAAAGGATATGTCAGCTGTGGGATTTGAACCCACGCGTTCGAAAACATTACGACCTGAACGTAACCCCTTAGACCACTCGGGCAAACTGACGGGCTAATCCGACTCAAAACCAAAAACAACAGAATGCGCTTTTTAAACGCACACAAACGATAAACACACTACACGCGCATCCCGCGCTCCAGCAGTGCCAACGCCGTCAGCACACCCGCTCACCACACACATAGCCCCGCATTACTTGCCACAGGTCAGGGTATCGCCGCTACTTGCTACTGCTTCTTACCGAGCCTCCTACTTCGTATACACAGGCTGCGGGCCCTCGCAGCAAGGCCGCAGCTGGAACCCGCTCGTATTGCACCCTAAACTGGTACACAACACAACACTACCCAGAGACTGCCTCCCAAGGTCGGCCGATCGAGTCTCACTCGACTCAACCGTTTTCATCAAGCACTCGACACTGCCAAGGATACGCAACTCGCCACACTAAATCATGCTCGGTGCATGGGACCCCGCAAGCCATATTTTGACAACACCGAAGCATCCAGATTGGCAAAGCGGATACAAGCCTTTGCCGGTGAGTGGACACGTGTGGCCTCGCGATCGATGCTCGATTGACTGCAATGGTGTGCAGCGCTCTGAGGAACACATACACACCCGTTTCATCGCAGAGGAGGCGCGTGCGCACGCTATAGACACTGCAACGATCGTTAATGTTCGCCAGCAAAAGGATATGTCAGCTGTGGGATTTGAACCCACGCGTTCGAAAACATTACGACCTGAACGTGACCCCTTAGACCACTCGGGCAAACTGACGGGCTAATCCGACTCAAAACCAAAAACAACAAAACGCGCTTTTTAAACGCACACAAACGATAAACACACTCAACACGCGCATCCCGCGCTCCAGCAGTGCCAACGCCGTCAGCACACCCGCCCACCACACACATAGCCCCGCACTACTTGCCACAGGTCAGGGTATCTCCGCTACTTGCTACTGCTTCTTACCGAGCCTCCTACTTCGTATACACAGGCTGCGGGGCTCGCAGCAAGGCCGCAGCTGGAAACCGCTCGTATTGCACCCTAAACTGGTACACAACACAACACTACCCAGAGACTGCCTCCCCAAGGTCGGCCCGATCGAGTCTCACTCGACTCAACCGTTTTCATCAAGCACTCGACACTGCCAAGGATACGCAACTCGCCACACTAAATCATGCTCGGTGCATTGGACCCCACAAGCCATATTTTGACAACACCGAAGCATCCAGATTGGCAAAGCGGATACAAGCATTTGCCGGTGAGTGGACACGTGTGGCCTCGCGATCGATGCTCGATTGACTGCAATGGTGTGCAGCGCTCTGAGGAACACATACACACCCGTTTCATCGCAGAGGAGGCGCGTGCGCACGCTATAGACACTGCAACGATCGTTAATGTTCGCCAGCAAAAGGATCTGTCAGCTGTGGGATTTGAACCCACGCGTTCGAAAACATTACGATCTGAACGTGACCCCTTAGACGGGCAAACTGACGGGCTAATCCGACTCAAAACCACAAACAACAGAATGCGCTTTTAAAACGCACACAAACGATATACACACTACACACGCGCATGCCGCGCTCCAGCAGTGCCAACGCCGTCAGCACACCCGCTCACCACACACATAGCCCCGCACTACTTGCCACAGGTCAGGGTACCTCTGCTACTTGCTACTGCTTCTTACCGAGCCTCCTACTTCGTATACACAGGCTGCGGGCCCTCACAGCAAGGTCGCAGCTGGAACCCGCTCGTATTGCACCCTAAACTGGTACACAACACAACACTACCCAGAGACTGCCTCCAAAGGTCGGCCGATCGAGTCTCACTCGACTCAACCGTTTTCATCAAGCACTCGACACTGCCAAGGATACGCAACTCGCCACACTAAATCATGCTCGGTGCGTTGGACCCCGCAAGCCATATTTTGACAACACCGAAGCATCCAGATTGGCAAAGCGGATACAAGCCTTTGCCGGTGAGTGGACACGTGTGGCCTCGCGATCGATGCTCGATTGACTGCAATGGTGTGCAGCGCTCTGAGGAACACATACACACCCGTTTCATCGCAGAGGAGGCGCGTGCGCACGCTATAGACACTGCAACGATCGTTAATGTTCGCCAGCAAAAGGATATGTCAGCTGTGGGATTTGAACCCACGCGTTCGAAAACATTACGACCTGAACGTAACCCCTTCGACCACTCGGGCAAACTGACGGGCTAATCCGACTCAAAACCAAAAACAACAAAACGCGCTTTTTAAACGCACACAAACGATAAACACACTACACACGCGCATGCCGCGCTCCAGCAGTGCCAACGCCGTCAGCACACCCGCTCACCACACACATAGCCCCGCACTACTTGCCTCGGGTCAGGGTATCTCCGCTACTTGCTACTGCTTCTTACCGAGCCTCCTACTTCGTATACACATGCTGCGGGCCGTCGCAGCAAGGCTGCAGCTGGAACCCGCTCATATTGCACCCTAAACTGGTACACAACACAACACTACCCAGAGACTGCCTCCCAAGGTCGGCCGATCGAGTCTCACTCGACTCAACCGTTTTCATCAAGCACTCGACACTGCCAAGGATACGCAACTCGCCACACTAAATCATGCTCGGTGCATTGGACCCCGCAAGCCATATTTTGACAACACCGAAGCATCCAGATTGGCAAAGCGGATACAAGCCTTTGCCGGTGAGTGGACACGTGTGGCCTCGCGATCGATGCTCGATTGACTGCAATGGTGTGCAGCGCTCTGAGGAACACATACACACCCGTTTCATCGCAGAGGAGGCGCGTGCGCACGCTATAGACACTGCAACGATCGTTAATGTTCGCCAGCAAAAGGATATGTCAGCTGTGGGATTTGAACCCACGCGTTCGAAAACATTACGACCTGAACGTAACCCCTTAGACGGACAAATGGACGGGCTAATCCGACTCAAAACCAAAAACAACAAAATGCGCTTTTTAAACGCACACAAACGATAAACACACTACACACGCGCATGCCGCGCTCCAGCAGTGCCAACGCCGTCAGCACACCCGCCCACCACACACATAGCCCCGCACTACTTGCCACAGGTCAGGGTATCTCCGCTACTTGCTACTGCTTCTTACCGAGCCTCCTACTTCGTATACACAGGCTGCGGGCCCTCGCAGCAAGGCTGCAGCTGGAACCCGCTCGTATTGCACCCTAAACTGGTACACAACACAACACTACCCAGAGACTGCCTCCAAAGGTCGGCCGATCGAGTCTCACTCGACTCAACCGTTTTCATCAAGCACTCGACACTGCCAAGGATACGCAACTCGCCACACTAAATCATGCTCGGTGCATTGGACCCCACAAGCCATATTTTGACAACACCGAAGCATCCAGATTGGCAAAGCGGATACAAGCCTTTGCCGGTGAGTGGACACGTGTGGCCTCGCGATCGATGCTCGATTGACTGCAATGGTGTGCAGCGCTCTGAGGAACACATACACACCCGTTTCATCGCAGAGGAGGCGCGTGCGCACGCTATAGACACTGCAACGATCGTTAATGTTCGCCAGCAAAAGGATATGTCAGCTGTGGGATTTGAACCCACGCGTTCGAAAACATTACGACCTGAACGGGACCCCTTAGACGGGCAAACTGACGGGCTAATCCGACTCAAAACCAAAAACAACAAAATGCGCTTTTTAAACGCACACAAACGATAAACACACTACACACGCGCATGCCGCGCTCCAGCAGTGCCAACGCCGTCAGCACACCCGCCCACCACACACATAGCCCCGCACTACTTGCCACAGGTCAGGGTATCTCCGCTACTTGCTACTGCTTCTTACCGAGCCTCCTACTTCGTATACACAGGCTGCGGGCCCTCGCATCAAGGCTGCAGCTGGAACCCGCTCGTATTGCACCCTAAACTGGTACACAACACAACACTACCCAGAGACTGCCTCCCAAGGTCGGCCGATCGAGTCTCACTCGACTCAACCGTTTTCATCAAGCACTCGACACTGCCAAGGATACGCAACTCGCCACACTAAATCATGCTCGGTTCGTTGGACCCCGCAAGCCATATTTTGACAACACCGAAGCATCCAGATTGGCAAAGCGGATACAAGCCTTTGCCGGTGAGTGGACACGTGTGGCCTCGCGATCGATGCTCGATTGACTGCAATGTGGTACAGCGCTCTGAGAAACACATACACACCCGTTTCATCGCAGAGGAGGCGCGTGCGCACGCTATAGACACTGCAACGATCGTTAATGTTCGCCAGCAAAAGGATATGTCAGCTGTGGGATTTGAACCCACGCGTTCGAAAACATTACGACCTGAACGTAACCCCTTAGACCACTCGGGCAAACTGACGGGCTAATCCGACTCAAAACCCAAAACACCAAAATGCGCTGTTTTAACGCACACAAACGATAAACACACTACACACGCGCATGCCGTGCTCCAGCAGTGCCAACGCCGTCAGCACACCCGCCCACCACACACATAGCCCCGCACTACTTGCCACAGGTCAGGGTATCTCCGCTACTTGCTACTGCTTCTTACCGAGCCTCCTACTTCGTATACACAGGCTGCGGGCCCTCGCAGCAAGGCCGCAGCTGAAACCCGCTCGTATTGCACCCTAAACTGGTACACAACACAACACTACCCAGAGACTGCCTCCCAAGGTCGGCCGATCGAGTCTCACTCGACTCAACCGTTTTCATCAAGCACTCGACACTGCCAAGGATACGCAACTCGCCACACTAAATCATGCTCGGTGCATTGGACCCCGCAAGTTATATTTTGACAACACCGAAGCATCCAGATTGGCAAAGCGGATAAAAGCCTTTGCCGGTGAGTGGACACGTGTGGCCTCGCGATCGATGCTCGATTGACTGCAATGGTGTGCAGCGCTCTGAGGAACACATACACACCCGTTTCATCGCAGAGGAGGCGCGTGCGCACGCTATAGACACTGCAACGATCGTTAATGTTTGCCAGCAAAAGGATATGTCAGCTGTGGGATTTGAACCCACGCGTTCGAAAACATTACGACCTGAACGTGACCCCTTAGACGGGCAAACTGACGGGCTAATCCGACTCAAAACCACAAACAACAGAATGCGCTTTTTAAACGCACACAAACGATAAACACACTACACGCGCATCCCGCGCTCCAGCAGTGCCAACGCCGTCAGCACACCCGCTCACCACACACATAGCCCCGCACTACTTGCCACAGGTCAGGGTATCTCCGCTACTTGCTACTGCTTCTTACCGAGCCTCCTACTTCGTATACACAGGCTGCGGGCCCTCACAGCAAGGTCGCAGCTGGAACCCGCTCGTATTGCACCCTAAACTGGTACACAACACAACACTACCCAGAGACTGCCTCCCAAGGTCGGCCGATCGAGTCTCACTCGACTCAACCGTTTTCATCAAGCACTCGACACTGCCAAGGATACGCAACTCGCCACACTAAATCATGCTCGGTGCATTGGACCCCACAAGCCATATTTTGACAACACCGAAGCATCCAGATTGGCAAAGCGGATACAAGCATTTGCCGGTGAGTGGACACGTGTGGCCTCGCGACCGATGCTCGATTGACTGCAATGGTGTGCAGCGCTCTGAGGAACACATACACACCCGTTTCATCGCAGAGGAGGCGCGTGCGCACGCTATAGACACTGCAACGATCGTTAATGTTCGCCAGCAAAAGGATATGTCAGCTGTGGGATTTGAACCCACGCGCTCGAAAACATTACGACCTGAACGTGACCCCTTAGACGGGCAAACTGACGGGCTAATCCGACTCAAAACCAAAAACAACAAAATGCGCTTTTTAAACGCACACAAACGATATACACACTACACACGCGCATGCCGCGCTCCAGCAGTGCCAACGCCGTCAGCACACCCGCTCACCACACACATAGCCCCGCACTACTTGCCACAGGTCAGGGTATCTCCGCTACTTGCTACTGCTTCTCACCGAGCCTCCTACTTCGTATACACATGCTGCGGGCGCTCGCAGCAAGGCTGCAGCTGAAACCCGCTCGTATTGCACCCTTAACTGGTACACAACACAACACTACCCAGAGACTGCCTCCCAAGGTCGGCCGATCGAGTCTTACTCGACTCAACCGTTTTCATCAAGCACTCGACACTGCCAAGGATACGCAACTCGCCACACTAAATCATGCTCGGTGCATTCGGACCCCGCAAGCCATATTTTGACAACACCGAAGCATTCCAGATTGGCAAAGCGGATACAAGCATTTGCCGGTGAGTGGACACGTGTGGCCTCGCGATCGATGCTCGATTGACTGCAATGGTGTGCAGCGCTCTGAGGAACACATACACACCCGTTTCATCGCAGAGGAGGCGCGTGCGCACGCTATAGACACTGCAACGATCGTTAATGTTCGCCAGCAAAAGGATATGTCAGCTGTGGGATTTGAGCCCACGCGTTCGAAAACATTACGATCTGAACGTGACCCCTTAGACGGGCAAACTGACGGGCTAATCCGACTCAAAACCACAAACAACAGAATGCGCTTATTTAAACGCACACAAACGATATACACACTACACACGCGCATGCCGCGCTCCAGCAGTGCCAACGCCGTCAGCACACCCGCTCACCACACACATAGCCCCGCACTACTTGCCACAGGTCAGGGTATCTCCGCTACTTGCTACTGCTTCTCACCGAGCCTCCTACTTCGTATACACAGGCTGCGGGCCCTCGCAGCAAGGCTGCAGCTGAAACCCGCTCGTATTGCACCCTTAACTGGTACACAACACAACACTACCCAGAGACTGCCTCCCAAGGTCGGCCGATCGAGTCCCACCTCGACTCAACCGTTTTCATCAAGCACTCGACACTGCCAAGGATACGCAACTCGCCACACTAAATCATGCTCGGTGCATTGGACCCCACAAGCCATATTTTGACCACACCGAAACATCCCGAATGGGAAAACGGATACCAGCATTTGCCGGGGAATGGACACGTGTGGGCTCCCGAATCAAGGCTCAATGGATGGCATGGGGGGGAGCGCTCTGAAGAACACATACCCCCCCGTTTCATCGCAGAGAAGGCGCGTGCGCACGCTATAGACCCTGCAACGATCGTTAAGGTTCGCCAGCAAAAGGATATGTCAGCTGTGGGATTTGAACCCACGCGTTCGAAAACATTACGACCTGAACGTGACCCCTTAGACCACTCGGGCAAACTGACGGGCTAATCCGACTCAAAACCAAAAACAACAGAATGCGCTTTTTAAACGCACACAAACGATAAACACACTACACACGCGCATGCCGCGCTCCAGCAGTGCCAACGCCGTCAGCACACCCGCTCACCACACACATAGCCCCGCACTACTTGCCACAGGTTAGGGTATCTCCGCTACTTGCTACTGCTTCTTACCGAGCCTCCTACTTCGTATACACAGGCTGCGGGCCCTCAGCAGCAAGGTTGCAGCTGGAACCCGCTCGTATTGCCCGCTCGTATTGCACCCTAAACTGGTACACAACACAACACTACCCAGAGACTGCCTCCCAAGGTCGGCCCGATCGAGTCTCACTCGACTCAACCGTTTTCATCAAGCACTCGACACTGCCCAAGGATACGCAACTCGCCACACTAAATCATGCTCGGTGCATTGGACCCCACAAGCCATATTTTGACAACACCGAAGCATCCAGATTGGCAAAGCGGATACAAGCCTTTGCTGGTGAGTGGACACGTGTGGCCTCGCGATCGATGCTCGATTGACTGCAATGGTGTGCAGCGCTCTGAGGAACACATACACACCCGTTTCATCGCAGAGGAGGCGCGTGCGCACGCTATAGACACTGCAACGATCGTTAAAGCGATCGTTAATGCTCGCCAGCAAAAGGATATGTCAGCTGTGGGATTTGAACCCACGCGTTCGAAAACATTACGATCTGAACGTGACCCCTTAGACGGGCAAACTGACGGGCTAATCCGACTCAAAACCACAAACAACAGAATGCGCTTTTTAAACGCACACAAACGATATACACACTACACACGCGCATGCCCGTGCTCCAGCAGTGCCCAACGCCGTCAGCACACCCCGCTCACCACACACATAGCCCCGCACTACTTGCCACAGGTCAGGGTATCTCCGCTACTTGCTACTGCTTACTTACCGAGCCTCCTACTTCGTATACACAGGCTGCGGGCCCTCGCAGCAAGGCCGCAGCTGGAACCCGCTCGTATTGCACCCTAAAACTGGTACACAACACAACACTACCCAGAGACTGCCTCCCCAAGGTCGGCCGATCGAGTCTCACTCGACTCAACCGTTTTCATCAAGCACTCGACACTGCCAAGGATACGCAACTCGCCACACTAAATCATGCTCGGTGCATTGGACCCCCACAAGCCATATTTTGACAACACCGAAGCATCCAGATTGGCAAAGCGGATACAAGCCTTTGCCGGTGAGTGGACACGTGTGGCCTCGCGATCGATGCTCGATTGACTGCAATGGTGTGCAGCGCTCTGAGGAACACATACACACCCGTTTCATCGCAGAGGAGGCGCGTGCGCACGCTATAGACACTGCAACGATCGTTAATGTTCGCCAGCAAAAGGATATGTCAGCTGTGGGATTTGAACCCACGCGTTCGAAAACATTACGACCTGAACGTAACCCCTTAGACCACTCGGGCAAACTGACGGGCTAATCCGACTCAAAACCAAAAACAACAAAATGCGCTTTTTAAGCGCACACAAACGATAAACACACTACACGCGCATCCCGCGCTCCAGCACCGCTCTATCGCCGTCAGCACACCCGCACACGACACACATAGCCCCGCACTACTTGCCACAAGTCAGGGTATCTCCGCTACTTGCTACTGCTTCTTACCGAGCCTCCTACTTCGTATACACATGCTTGGGGGCCCTCGCAGCAAGGGCCGCAGCTGAAACCCGCTCGTATTGCACCCTAAACTGGTACACAAACACCAACAACTAACCCAGAGACTGCCTCCCCAAGGGTCGGCCGATCGAGTCTCACTCGACTCAACCGTTTTCATCAAGCACTCGACACTGCCAAGGATACGCAACTCGCCACACTAAATCATGCTCGGTGCATTGGACCCCGCAAGCCATATTTTGACAACACCGAAGCATCCAGATTGGCAAAGCGGATACAAGCCTTTGCCGGTGAGTGGACACGTGTGGCCTCGCGATCGATGCTCGATTGACTGCAATGGTGTGCGGCGCTCTGAGGAACACATACACACCCGTTTCATCGCTGTAGACAGCGCGTGCGCACGCTATAGACACTGCAACGATCGTTAATGTTCGCCAGCAAAAGGATATGTCAGCTGTGGGATTTGAACCCACGCGTTCGAAAACATTACGACCTGAACGTAACCCCTTAGACCACTCGGGCAAACTGACGGGCTATTCCGACTCAAAACCATAAACAACAGAATGCGCTTTTTAAACGCACACAAACGATAAACACACTACACGCGCATCTCGCGCTCCAGCAGTGCCAACGCCGTCAGCACACCCGCTCACCACACACATAGCCCCCGCACTACTTGCCACAGGTCAGGGTATCTCCGCTACTTGCTACTGCTTCTTACCGAGCCTCCTACTTCGTATACACAGGCTGCGGGGCCCTCACAGCAAGGCTGCAGCTGGAACCCGCTCATATTGCACCCCTAAACTGGGTAC
>NW_003303717.1:771135-772791 GCF_000142945.1 Phytophthora infestans T30-4 | reverse complement strand
AAGCATCCAGATTGGCAAAGCGGATACAAGCCTTTGCTGGTGAGTGGACACGTGTGGCCTCGCGATCGATGCTCGATTGACTGCAATGGTGTGCAGCGCTCTGAGGAACACATACACACCCGTTTCATCGCAGAGGAGGCGCGTGCGCACGCTATAGACACTGCAACGATCGTTAATGCTCGCCAGCAAAAGGATATGTCAGCTGTGGGATTTGAACCCACGCGTTCGAAAACATTACGACCTGAACGAAACCCCTTTGACCACTCGGGCAAACTGACGGGCTAATCCGACTCAAAACCAATAACAACAAAATGCGCTTTTTAAACGCACACAATCGATAAACACACTACACACGCGCATGCCCGCGCTCCAGCAGTGCCAACGCCGTCAGCACATCCCGCTCACCACACAACATAGGCCACCGCACTATTTGCCTCAGGTTCAAGGGTATCTCCCGGCTAACTTGCTACTGCTTCTTACCGAGCCTCTTTTCTTTCGTATACACAGGCTGCGGGGCCCGTCGCAGCAAGGGCTGCAGCTGGAACCCGCTCGTATTTGCCCCTAAAACTGGTACACAACACAACACTACCCAGAGACTGCCTCCCAAGATCGGCCGATCGAGTCTCACTCGACTCAACCGTTTTCATCAAGCACTCGACACTGCCAAGGATACGCAACTCGCCACACTAAATCATGCTCGGTGCATTGGACCCCGCAAGCCATATTTTGACAACACCGAAGCATCCAGATTGGCAAAGCGGATACAAGCCTTTGCCGGTGAGTGGACACGTGTGGCCTCGCGATCGATGCTCGATTGACTGCAATGGTGTGCAGCGCTCTAAGGAACACATACACACCCGTTTCATCGCAGAGGAGGCGCGTGCGCACGCTATAGACACTGCAACGATCGTTAATGTTCGCCAGCAAAAGGATATGTCAGCTGTGGGATTTGAACCTACGCGTTCGAAAACATTACGACCTGAACGTAACCCCTTAGACCACTCGGGCAAACTGACGGGCTAATCCGACTCAAAACCAATAACAACAAAATGCGCTTTTTAAGCGCACACAAACGATAAACACACTACACGCGCATCCCGCGCTCCAGCAGTGCCAACGCCGTCAGCACACCCGCCCACGACACACATAGCCCCGCACTACTTGCCACAGGTCAGGGTATCTCCGCTACTTGCTACTGCTTCTTACCGAGCCTCCTACTTCGTATACACAGGCTGCGGGCCCTCGCAGCAAGGCTGCAGCTGGAACCCGCTCGTATTGCACCCTAAACTGGTACACAACACAACACTACCCAGAGACTGCCTCCCAAGGTCGGCCGATCGAGTCTCACTCGACTCAACCGTTTTCATCAAGCACTCGACACTGCCAAGGATACGCAACTCGCCACACTAAATCATGCTCGGTGCATTGGACCCCACAAGCCATATTTTGACAACACCGAAGCATCCAGATTGGCAAAGCGGATACAAGCCCTTTGCCGGTGAGTGGACACGTGTGGCCTCGCGATTGATGCTCGATTTGACTGCAATGATGTGCAGGGGCTCTGAGGCATCACATACACACACGTTTCATCTGCAGACGAGGAGCGTGCGCACGCTATAGATACTGCAACGATCGTTAATGGTTCGCCAGCAAAGG
>NW_003303717.1:762998-767886 GCF_000142945.1 Phytophthora infestans T30-4 | reverse complement strand
TCCTGACGTAACCCCTTAGACCACTCGGGCAAACTGACGGGCTAATCCGACTCAAAACCAAAAACAACAAAACGCGCTTTTTAAACGCACACAAACGATAAACACACTACACACGCGCATGCCGCGCTCCAGCAGTGCCAACGCCGTCAGCACACTCTCGTCTCACCACACACATAGTCCCGCACTACTTGCCACAGGTCAGAGTATCTCCGCTACTTGCTGCTGCTTCTTACCGAGCCTCCTACTTCGTATACACAGGCTGCGGGCCCTCGCAGCAAGGCCGCAGCTGGAACCCGCTCATATTGCACCCTAAACTGGTACACAACACAACACTACCCAGAGACTGCCTCCCAAGGTCGGCCGATCGAGTCTCACTCGACTCAACCGTTTTCATCAAGCACTCGACACTGCCAAGGATACGCAACTCGCCACACTAAATCATGCTCGGTGCGTTGGACCCCGCAAGCCATATTTTGACAACACCGAAGCATCCAGATTGGCAAAGCGGATACAAGCCTTTGCCGGTGAGTGGACACGTGTGGCCTCGCGATCGATGCTCGATTGACTGCAATGGTGTGCAGCGCTGTGCGGAACACATACACACCCGTTTCATCGCAGAGGAGGCGCGTGCGCACGCTATAGACACTGCAACGATCGTTAATGTTCGCCAGCAAAAGGATATGTCAGCTGTGGGATTTGAACCCACGCGTTCGAAAACATTACGACCTGAACGGGACCCCTTAGACGGGCAAACTGACGGGCTAATCCGACTCAAAACCAAAAACAACAAAATGCGCTTTTTAAACGCACACAAACGATAAACACACTACACAAGCACATGCCGCGCTCCAGCAGTGCCAGCGCCGTCAGCACACCCGCTCACCACACACATAGCCCCGCACTACTTGCCACAGGTCAGGGTATCTCCGCTACTTGCTACTGCTTCTTCCGAGCCTCCTACTTCGTATACACAGGCTGCGGGCCCTCACAGCAAGGCCGCAGCTGAAACCCGCTCGTATTGCACCCTAAACTGGTACACAACACAACACTACCCAGAGACTGCCTCCCAAGGTCGGCCGATCGAGTCTCACTCGACTCAACCGTTTTCATCAAGCACTCGACACTGCCAAGGATACGCAACTCGCCACACTAAATCATGCTCGGTGCATTGGACCCCGCAAGCCATATTTTGACAACACCGAAGCATCCAGATTGGCAAAGCGGATACAAGCCTTTGCCGGTGAGTGGACACGTGTGGCCTCGCGATCGATGCTCGATTGACTGCAATGGTGTGCAGCGCTCTGAGGAACACATACACACCCGTTTCATCGCAGAGGAGGCGCGTGCGCACGCTATAGACACTGCAACGATCGTTAATGTTCGCCAGCAAAAGGATATGTCAGCTGTGGGATTTGAACCCACGCGTTCGAAAACATTACGACCTGAACGTAACCCCTTAGACCACTCGGGGCAAACTGACGGGCTAATCCGACTCAAAACCAAAAACAACAAAATGCGCTTTTTAAAAGCGCCCAAACGCATAAACACACTACACGCGCATCCCGCGCTCCAGCAGTGGCCAAACGCCGATAAACCACACCCCGCTTACCCAACCGCGCAATCCCCGCCGCTCCAGCAGTGCCCAACGCCGTCAGGGTCCACCACCCGCTCCCACTTTACTCACATAGCCCCGTACTACGTTTACACAGGCTGCAGGGCATCTCCGCTACTTCGCAACTGGAACCCTCTTACCGTGCACCCTAAACTTGGTACACAACACAAGGCTGCCCGGGCCCTCGCAGCCCAAGGCCGGCAGCTGGAACCCGCCTCCGTATTGCAACCCTTTTAAACTGGTACACAACACAACCAACTATCCGCAGACTTGCCTCCCAAGGTCGGCCGATCGAGTCTCACTCGACCCCTCAAACCGTATTTTCATCAAGCACTCGACGCTGCCAAGGATACGCAACTCGCCACACTAAATCATTTGCTCGGTGCGTAGGACCCCCGTGGCCAAGCCATCTATTTTTGAACAACACCGAAGGCATCCAGCGATTTGGCAAAGCGGATACAAAGCCTTTGCCGGTGAGTGGACACGTGTGGCCTCGCGATCGATGCTCGATTGACTGCAATGGTGTGCAGCGCTCTGAAGGAACACATACACACCCGTTTCATTCGCAGACGAAGCGCGTGCGCAAACGCTATAGACACTGCAACGGAATCCGTTAATGTTCGCCAGCAAAAGGATATGTCAGCTTGTGGGATTTGAAACCCAACGCGTTCGAAAAACGCATTTAAACGGACCTGAACGAGACCCCTTAGACGGGCAAACTGACGGGCTAATCCGACTCAAACCCACAAACAACAGAATGCGCTTTTTAAACGCACACAAACGATAAACACACTACACACGCGCATGCCCGCGCTCCAGCAGTGCCAACGCCGTCAGCACACCCGCTCACCACACACATAGCCCCGCACTACTTGCCACAGAGTCAGGGTATCTTCCGCTACTTGCTACTGCTTCTTACCGAGCCTCCTACTTTCGTATACACAAGGCTGCGGGGCCCTCGCAGCAAGGCCGCAGCTGGAAACCCGCTCGTATTGCACCCTTAAACTGGTACACAACACAACACTACCCAGAGACTGCCTCCCAAGGTCGGCCGATCGAGTCTCACTCGACTCAACCGTTTTCATCAAGCACTCGACACTGCCAAGGATACGCAACTCGCCACACTAAATCATGCTCGGTGCGTTGGACCCCGCAAGCCATATTTTGACAACACCGAAGCATCCAGATTGGCAAAGCGGATACAAGCCTTTGTCCCGGTGAGGCGGACACGTGTGGCCTCGCGATCGATGCTCGATTGACTGCAATGGTGTCCAGCGCTCCTGAAGAAACACATACACCCCCGTTCCATCGCAGAGGAAGGCGCGCGCGCACGCTATAGACACCGCAAGGATCGTTAATGTTCCCCAGCAAAAGGATATGTCAGCTGTGGGGATTTGAACCCACGCGTTCGAAAACATTATGATCTGAACGTGACCCCTCAGACGGCCAAACTGACGGGCTAATCCGACTCAAAACCACAAACAACAGAATGCGCTTTTTAAACGCACACAAACGATAAACACACTACACACGCGCATGCCGCGCTCCAGCAGTGCCAACGCCGTCAGCACACCCGCTCACCACTCACATAGCCCCGCACTACTTGCCACAGGTCAGGGTATCTCCGCTACTTGCTACTGCTTCTTACCGAGCCTCCTACTTCGTATACACAGGCTGCGGGCCCTCACAGCAAGGCTGCAGCTGGAACCCGCTCATATTGCACCCTAAACATGTACACAACACAACACTACCCAGAGACTGCCTCCCAAGGTCGGCCGATCGAGTCTCACTCGACTCAACCGTTACTCGACACTGCCAAGGATACGCAACTCGCCACACTAAATCATGCTCGGTGCGTTGGACCCCGCAAGCCATATTTTGACAACACCGAAGCATCCAGATTGGCAAAGCGGATACAAGCCTTTGCCGGTGAGTGGACACGTGTGGCCTCGCGATCGATGCTCGATTGACTGCAATGGTGTGCAGCGCTCTGAGGAACACATACACACCCGTTTCATCGCAGAGGAGGCGCGTGCGCACGCTATAGACACTGCAACGATCGTTAATGTTCGCCAGCAAAAGGATATGTCAGCTGTGGGATTTGAACCCACGCGTTCGAAAACATTACGACCTGAACGTAACCCCTTAGACCACTCGGGCAAACTGACGGGCTAATCCGACTCAAAACCAAAAACAACAAAATGCGCTTTTTAAACGCACACAAACGATAAACACACTACACGCGCATCCCGCGCTCCAGCAGTGCCAACGCCGTCAGCACACCCGCTCACCACACACATAGCCCCGCACTACTTGCCACAGGTCAGGGTATCTCCGCTACTTGCTACTGCTTCTTACCGAGCCTCCTACTTCGTATACACAGGCTGCGGGCCCTCACAGCAAGGCTGCAGCTGGAACCCGCTCATATTGCACCCTAAACTGGTACACAACACAACACTACCCAGAGACTGCCTCCCAAGGTCGGCCGATCGAGTCTCACTCGACTCAACCGTTTTCATCAAGCACTCGACACTGCCAAGGATACGCAACTCGCCACACTAAATCATGCTCGGTGCGTTGGACCCCGCAAGCCATATTTTGACAACACCGAAGCATCCAGATTGGCAAAGCGGATACAAGCCTTTGCCGGTGAGTGGACACGTGTGGCCTCGCGATCGATGCTCGATTGACTGCAATGGTGTGCAGCGCTCTGAGGAACACATACACACCCGTTTCATCGCAGAGGAGGCGCGTGCGCACGCTATAGACACTGCAACGATCGTTAATGTTCGCCAGCAAAAGGATATGTCAGCTGTGGGATTTAAACCCACGCGTTCGAAAACATTACGACCTGAACGTAACCCCTTAGACCACTCGGGCAAACTGACGGGCTAATCCGACTCAAAACCATAAACAACAAAATGCGCTTTTGAAACGCACCCAAACGATAAACACACTACACGCGCATCCCGCGCTCCAGCAGTGCCAACGCCGTCAGCACACCCGCTCACCACACACATAGCCCCGCACTACTTGCCACAGGTCAGGGTATCTCCGCTACTTGCTACTGCTTCTTACCGAGCCTCCTACTTCGTATACACAGGCTGCGGGCCCTTCGCAGCAAGGTCGCAGCTGGAACCCGCTCCGTATTCGCACCCTAAACTGGTACACAACACAACACTACCCAGAAGACTGCCTCCCAAGGTCGGCCGGATCC
The DNA here is from genome assembly GCF_000142945.1 of Phytophthora infestans T30-4. NCBI lineage: Eukaryota > Oomycota > Peronosporomycetes > Peronosporales > Peronosporaceae > Phytophthora > Phytophthora infestans. Next base: position 763,057 of record NW_003303717.1, on the reverse strand, counting down.
GAGACTCAATCGACTTCAACTGGTTTTTATCTAGCAACTCGACCATGCCAAGGGATACG
>NW_003303717.1:758415-762898 GCF_000142945.1 Phytophthora infestans T30-4 | reverse complement strand
CTACCGATACCAGTTCCTGGCTGGCCCCGCTAGCAGATCCGCAAAGGTCAAACACTTCTCAGCATCCGACGCTTGGTCTCTCATGAGGGCCGACTTGACTTTGCTGATCCATGTTCTCGCTCGGTCCTCATCTTGATCCTTGCCCGTGAGCTCCTTCAGATCCGATATGGCTGAGATCCGTACCCTCTGGATCATGGACGATCCACCTGCCCCGGCTGTGGCTGTTGCTACCACTGCTGACGAAGTGGGTGGGCCATCCAGATCATCTGGGTCGAACTCATCATGGGAGTTGTCTCCCTCCACGGACTCCATCTCCACGTCTCGTGCTCCATGTTCGTGGAGCACTTGCACTTGTGGCACGGGCGCTCTCATACCCTGTTCGGCCAGGAAACGACTCATCGCAGCTTCGAAGTGTCGCTGCAGGGTGCCCGAGGAAGTGTCGGAAGAGCCTGTGGCCGTCTGGTCCACTGGCGAGACCGGATCCGTGAGGCGATTACCTTGAGCCCAATCTGACGATAATCCCACTGGCTTCTTGCCGGATCTGGCTCGATCGTGGCTGGATTGTGTCAGATCACGCGTAGGGCCTACTGGATCCCGAGCCTTCGCGCTCACAGGGACTTCCTGTCCTCGGCTCCTCGCCCGCGCTTCCAGCATGGATGCCCCGGAGGGTCCTAAAGTCATGCGTCGGGGCTCGGACGACGTGTCTGACCCATCCTCAGCCGCGGATTCGTAGTTCGAGGACGCAACTTGGCTGATCCTCGGCGACGACACTGGATCCATAGTGCGCGACCTTTCTCCGGTGATGGACTTAACTCTGACAAAGAGGTCCCGCGTCGCGGATACTATAATATCCAAGTCTAGCTCGAAGATATTCTCTGCGTCGAACACACCAGCTACGATGCCTGACTCCGTAAGCAAACGTAATAGATCTTTGACTGCCACCAACTTGTTCGCTGTTTTCGTTGGTGCTCTCACCGTTTCCCTTGGATCTTCGATCTGTCGTGGATTCAGAATCCGCATGACAGGATCTTGATGCCGAAAATCGCGTAGAGCTTGGTGGCGATATACAAACTCGAGATCCTTGTCGGACCAGCTTGACCTGGATTCAGCTTGGTCTTCTTCCGACTCTGGAGCTTGCATCCTCTTCCGCGTAGTCTTACTCGTTTTCGTCTTCTTTCTCATTTCTTCGACTAGCGGGCTTAAGTTTAGGTACGGCGTTGGCTTAACCGGCGAATCTGCAAATGCATACCGTTTCGCCTTCACTTTCCCTTGTTTTGTTAGCGGATCTTGACGCAAGTCAAGATCCGCAGGGGTCTCCGAGGGGACCTGGGGAGGATAGAGAGGTTTCTCTTCTAGATCCGGATCCGGATCCACCTCTCTTCCGTCAACAGAGTTCCTTCCAGGACTCCATCGATCCGCGGATCTTGTTTCATTCAGCAGCGTCTTCGTGGATCCGACCTCCGACGACGCCTCTTCCCCTGGCTCAATCTTCACTTGAGCATCTTCTTTGGGACTCACGGTGAAATCCCGAGTCACCAAAAGATCAGGGGCACGCGCACCATTGTGGCGTAGCGGGATCTGCAAAATCTGCGAGATTGCTGGATCCAACTTACCAACTGCGCCCAGACACCGACTTAACGGAGGGGGTCCCCCGATGATCCGTGTTCTTGCTGAACTTTCCTCACCTTGTGTATCCGTCGGTAGGGCGGGATCTTGCTCTCTCGGTAACTTCCGAGGAGTTCAAGTGGTGAAGCTTGAGTGTCTTGGCGAGACGTGGGGATGGGGTATAGCAGTAGTGAAAAACCTTCACTCTGCGTCCGTGGATGGTTCCGAATCCTAAGCGAATATTCGAGCTTATGGATCCAGGGCCTAGATCGTGGATCTGGCCGTAGGGTTGCCTTGCGGGTGTGTCCCTTGCCTTTGCGTTTTCCTTTGCGTCGTACTTGCCGCCTCCTGTGACGGGATCTTGAGAGTTGAGAACCTCTAGGGTATAACCGACCAAGTAGTAAATTCGGTTAGCCTGTCGGATCTGCACGTATATGGGAAAGCTCACTAGGTTGTAGGATCTGGCCAATATATTATCCAGCTATCACTACCAACACTAGTTTCGCAATTCCCAACCTTCTCCGAGCTCGTAACTTCTGGGAAACCTACGCTCCTGTCGCTAAATCTGAGTCAGTAAGATTTATCCTGCTGCTGGCGCTGTTCCTAGGTCTACCGTGTCGTCAAGTGGACTTTGTCACGGCCTTTCTTAATGGACCATTAGACGGCGTGGACATTTATATGGAGCAGCCCGAATATTTTGACGACGATACTGGTCGTGTCTGCAAATTGCAGCAAAGTCTCTACGGTTTGCGCCAAGCGCCTCGCATTTGGTATACGGCCAGTGTAGTTCCGATTCTTGAGGGCAGGAAGGCACTTGCGTGTTATTGTGCAAATTGAAGACTGTATTGATACTTAAGCCTATACCTGCCTGGATTTTTACCTTCTATGTCTTTTACTTGTAAAATCCCTTACCAGGCTCGACTGCATGTCCTTTCTCTCCTTGACCCATCATCCCAGCTGTATTATCCTCAGATCCACCGGATCCATGGCGTAATCAATATGGTCACCCTATTATGGGTACACTCATCCGGATCCAGGTTGCTTGGATCCACCTCACTGTTAGTGTACAACCGTCATGGATCTGAGCTCTCCAATCATCCAACATCATCTTGCGACCGTCTGTGATCTCCATTGTCCCACGAAAGTTCGAGATCCACTGCATCCATCATTCCTGTATCCTGTATCCAGGTCACTCTATGCGGGATCCTCCCTCTTTGGGTCCGAACTCGGAAGTATGGGATCCGGGACACCTCGCGGTGGATCTTGACTCTTCATTAGCCGTGGCTACTAGATCCACCTTCAGATGACACATACCATCATTCCTTTATAGGATCCACGCTCGATCCATCCGTACATAGTATATCCCATATCCACCTAAGTGAATCGAGGTAAGGGTGGATCCGAGATATGTCTTGGTGGATCTTGCCTTCCCGTACATCCCTCATACCAGATCCATCGTCGTCTCATATGGGGTGCTGCTCGTCATGGCTAATCCACCTCAGGCAGCTTGCATCCGCGCCGGGCGATCCGAATCCTCTCTAATCACTTGAAATTGTCACTGATTCGGAGTAGTGACCCGCGTTAGGACCATTCTCTTATTTTTGAGAAAGCACTTCACCACATCATCGCCGGGAAACGGCAACTCCCAGTTGGCGCGGGGCGGCCGACTGGGGAAGAACGGAGGTCTGTTGTGCCTCGAGGAGGTAGAGGGCTACGGGGTTCAGCCCCGAAGCGAGCTGAGCTCTCTTACGATAAGAGTGTGCGCAAGCCGGGCTTGCTGGTCCTTCAAGCGAACGTGAAGGGCTTTGCAAAGCCATGGAGAGTCTTGATTGACTCGGGAGCCCCTACGCCCTTCGCTCCACCCTGGAAGGGAGTCAGCTGTATGCTGAAGCACTGGAAGTGACAACGGGAGATACGATCTCTGTCCGTCTCGCGACGGGGACACTGGTAACTATGTCGAAGGTCTCAGTCGACCTTGGAGTGAAGTTTGAGAGCTTCGATAGCGTGGAACGCTGTTTGGTCTTAGACCTGGACGCGAAGTATGACCTCATCCTTGGCATGGCATGGCTGGAACGCCATGTTGACTGGAAGTCGAAAACACTGGGTGCGTCGCACCCTGATCCTAGTGGAGCTTTGGTGAGTCATAAACCCAACTCTGCTAGGAAGGAGAAGCGCTTTTGGCGCGAGCACGAGGCCGAGGAAGCCGTAGCGCTGGACATTGGTATGCCCGAAATTGTTAGCAGCGAGGCAGCTGTTTGCCCTGAGGGCATACGTGGTGCAGCACGTTATCCGCTGAGCGGTGCAGGTCAGGTCAATGACCAACCGCAGGGTTCTGGTGAGGACGAACGCGGCGTGGCGCGTAATCCACTGAGTGGTACGGATCTGGTCGATGGCCTACCGCTGCGTGGCCCGAGGGCCGCGGTCGACTGCGAGTCGAGGCCTCATGGGCGCGGCCCAGGAGATGCAGGTGGAGTGACACCTAGTTCACTGGGTGAGGATCAAGGACCTCTTGGCTCTCAGCCGAGTGTCTTGCGAGATACTATCCCCTCTTCGAGGAGTAATGGTGCTGCTGCACCCGGTGGTGGTGATGTAGATGTCGCCACACCGCCCTCATCCGGTCGGAATCCGTCGCGGAGGGAGAGGAGAAGAAGACGTAGGGCGCCTGTGTATCTTCGACGTCGGATAGGGAGCCAATGATGAGTGGTGATATTCACATAAAAAACTGAAGAGATTGCACATCGGAAAGGGGCGCCGGGGCGCTCGACCGAGTCACCCCTACACCCTGCCCCTCGATCACCTGGGAGCGGACGACAAAGCTGGTAAGCGGGGAAAGGGGGGGGTGGGCCTGCAGCACACGAACAGAGAACGTTATATTTTA
>NW_003303717.1:708612-758315 GCF_000142945.1 Phytophthora infestans T30-4 | reverse complement strand
GCGGTGATGCTCCCAGTGATTGTTGTGAACAGCTGTCACACCTCGTCAACGAAAGTGACCGGGGAAGTTAGAAGGCGATATCAGGCTTTGACACTCTGTTCCGCTGCAGATGCTCTAGCAGAGCTGGACGAGATATACATTGCCGAGTTTGGCGAAGCCTTTAAAGGCAGGCGAGCTACCCGAGGTGGTCCTGCTGGGACCTGATGAGGAGTTGAGCTCCTCATCCGTCGTGGACGACGCGGTCCTAGAGGACACCAAGGAGGCGCTGAGCGCAAGAAGTGGATCGGCGATCCTAAATGATTCCTTCGGCTCCCTTCTACCCTGTGGTGAAGAAATATGGAGACGTTGTCTCGAAAGACCCACCCATGGGCCTGCCTCCGGATCAAGGCGTGTGTCATGAGATTGACCTGGTTCCTGGAACCAAAAACTGCGTAACAAGGCAATGACCTTTGCCAATAGCGCAGTGTAACGTTATTGACGCATTCTTCCGTGCGAAGCACGACGCAGGGGTGGTGCGTGAGAGAAGTCCCCGCACTCGACACCCACGTTCTGTATCAGAAACCCGAACGGCAAGTGGCGCATTGTTCATGCTTTTAACAAGCTAAATGCGGCCACCATCCCGGCGCAAACGCCGATTCCTCGCAACGATGTTCTGCAGAGCAACATGGTAGGCTGTACGTTGTACAGTGCACTCGACTTGGTCGATGGCTACTACCAATTGCTCATGAGAGCGAGCGACATTCCGGTGTCAGCGATGAGTACTCCGAGCGGTATGCTCTGGAGTGGCTGGTCATGCCCCAGGGACTGTCGAACGCACCAGCAACGTTCAATCGTCTTGTGACGCAACTATTTTGCGAGCGGTGCTCGAGTCCATGCGCACTAAGTTGTATGCCAGCTTAGACAAGTGCGTCTTTGACGCGGAGGAGATACCTTTCCTCGGGTGCTTCATTGGGAAGCGTGGCTTACAGGCAGATCCTGCCAAAGTCAAGGCCATCATGGACTGGCCGGCTACCAAGAACCAAAAAGACTTACGCAAGTGGCTTGGCTTGACTTTCCGTGCTCAGAACGACTATGGACGAATATATCGTCAAAGTACGTCTGAGCGTACGCCCAGTGGGGCCAGCCAATTACTTGCACAAGTACCTGCGCGAACTACGCGGAGATGGCTCGGCCATTATCAGATCTCCTTAAGAAGGACGCACCATGGTGCTGGAACGTCGAGCACGACGGAGCCTTTGAGGCTGTGAAGGAGAGCCTTCTCCAGGCTCCGATCCTTGCGCTACCGGACCCGGATAGTCCGTTTAGCGTCGTCTGTGACGCCTCCGATTTTGCAATCGGTTGTGCTTTGCTACAAGCAGACGCCGAAGGGCATGAACGCGGGATTGTGCTTGAGTCTCGCCAACTCAAAAGCTGCAGAGAAGAACTATCCAGTTCATGACAAAGAGCTACTTGCAATGAAGTATGCTCTAGTCAAATTCAGGGTACACCTGCTAAGCTCTAAGCCTTTTGTGATCTTTACTGATCATGCGTCTCTACGCACTGCGACACAGTCGCCTCATCTCTTTCAGAGAATGGCAAGATGGCTTTCCTTCTTTGCCGAGTACAATTTCGAGGTGAAGTACAAGCCGGGGCGGCTTAATGTAGTGGTCGAAGCGCTCTCGCGCATGCCGGACTACGAGTTAGCTCATGTCACGACAGTGACTTCGTCAGTGCCTGACTTGATACGCGGAGCGTAAGCACAGGACGACATGTGCGTAGCGCTGATACGGGCACTTGGGAGCGAATAGTTTAAAGACTCTGACAAGGAATTGTCTGGGCGCTTACGCGCGAGGCTACATCGATACTCGCTCGATAGCGGCCTGCTGTATTACACCACCGACTCTGAGGATAACCCTCGTGTAGTCGTTCAGCATGATGGGGATCTAAAGTATCGAATCCTCTTTGAGGACCATGATACGCTCGTGGGCGGGCACTTAGGTCAGGAGTAGACCTATGGCTCGGCGATCTCGATGTACTGGTGGCCCAAGATGTATAAGTGGATTGGCACCTATGTACGCACGTGTGAGACGTGTCAACAAACAAAGTCCGCGCCGAGAGCGGCAGCGCCATTGGCGAGTTTGCCTGTCCCCAAGGGATGTTGGCAGTCCATGAGTATGGACTTTGTGTTTGGCCTTACCAAGGATAAGGCGGGAAACACGGGTATTGCGGTCTTTGTAGACCGATTGAGCAAGATGCTTCATTTAGCGGCGGTGCCGGACACCATTTATGGTGAAGGTACAGCTTTGCTGTTTTTAGACCGAGTCTTTTGACAGCATGGCTTGCCTGAGGCAATTGTCTCGGATTGAAACTGCGCCTCACCGCTAAGTTCTGGACGTCCCTCTTCAGAGTGCTCGGCACTCGTTTGGACATGTCCACAGCAGACCATCCGCAGGCCTAGCGTATACGCTCAACCTTCCGAAGAAGATGTGCACACATCCGGTCTATGTTGGCTTGCTTAAGCCATATAAAGACCCTACTCAGGTGAGCGCGGAGGCGTTGGCACCAGCGGTGGCTGGTCCACGGACAGCTGCAGGGCAGCAGGTGGTAGAGCCACGGGAGGCTGAACGACAGCAAGTGGTGGACCCACAGCAGGTTGATCAACAGCATGTGGTAGAGCCACAGGTCGCGGAGCGAAGTGCTCGAGATGCAGAAGCAAGGCAAGCTGACCGTTCAGCCGAGCGACTGGACGCTCAAGGTTCGAGACCTGGTTGTGAGTCAACAGTGGTGGCTGTAACCTATTCACAAGGCGGATCGTCTCTTCGAGATCGACCGATGGGCGGTTCGTAGACGCCGGCGTCGTATGGACGCAGACGCCGTTCCAGCAAGTGCTTACTCTCCCCGCGAGAACCCAGCTGAGGCAAGGTCTCCTCCCGCTCCTCTCGATGAGCGTGGTGAGCTCCACTATCACGTTGAACGCCTTGTAGCGCGGCGTGAGCGCCAGGGTCGTACCCAGTACTTTGTGAAGTGGAGGGGTTACCCTCACTCACAGAGCTCATGGAAGTTTGAGGTTAACCTCCGGCAAGATAGCCCTGACGTCGTGGACGCTTACGACCGGGCTCATCCTGTGCCGAAGCGCCACCATGACGTGCGAAAGCGTCGCCAGGCGCTGGGCGCCTCCCACTAGAGTGGAGAGCGAACAGGTCAGTAGTTGAGCTCAGGCTCTGACCAGTGGCTGCAGCAGCCAGCTCGTACGTATGAGCGGTGCTCGCAGCGGGAGCAGGAGGTGGAGAGACCTCGTGGTGTTGGGGACGTGGTCCCGAAGGAAGCAGGTGCATAGTGTTGTGCCGAACAAGGTTCAGGCACAAGCGTACCGATAGAAGCATAGTTGTTTTGAAACGACTTGCTCAATGAGCATGATCCGATGTGGATGCGCTGTAACAGCAAATGTGGCATGTTCGGGCAGGGATCGAACCACTGGTCTTTAACTATCCAGGCCGGAGCTCTACCATTAAGCTATAAGGGCGATGCCGTACGTTTGTCCGAGAAACGGACTACTCATGGAATGAGAGGGCTGCGCCCAGGTGGAATCGAACCACCGACGTGTGGCTCTCAAAGCCAACGCTCGACCACTGAGCTAAACGGGTGTTGCCTTTAAGCCTGTCCAAGCGTGGACAATCGTTCATTGAACGAGAGGGCGACGCCCTGGTGGGATCGAGCCACTGACCGATCGCTTGTGAAACGAGTGCTCAACCGCAGAGCTATTGTCGACGACTCGGATGAGTCAAGAGCATAGCTCTAAGCGGTTTGCAGCTCTTGTAGTAGGCGCGGAGCGCGAGCGTAGGTCTGAGACCACTTGAAAACAAGATGCGCGGTGCGCTTGAAACATTGGGCCGTGGGACGACGACGAGAAGTTGGGCATTCCGGATGCGTAGACGTTTGTGAGCTCGCGGAGCTGTACAACGCTGGTGTGAGGTGTAGTAACCTCCGCCGACTTGACAAGACGTGTCCTCGCTGAGGAAATATCGAGAACGGAATGTTCTCATCTTAGTGTGGGAGCGTGAAACGGGGTTACATGGTGTGGAACACACAGGGGTACAGAGTACCCGGAGAGTTAACAAGGTATCTCAGTACGTTGGCTGAAAGCCACACGTTATGCATTTGATTACGTTTAACTAAGCTAGATAGTTTAACAGATACATTTACCCATAGGAGGCTTGGCCGCAATAATAGTAAATAAAACACTTCTGGTTTTGAAGCATAAAAGTTAGGTATTAACTTTGAACCCTGGTCGTGGGCTGTAAGTTCCTTTGGATAAGGAACTTAGTATTAGTGACTCTTTGAGTCGAACGTCTTCCTCTGACGCTAAAGCTAGGGCAGCCTCGCTGCACGAATACTACCAGATCCGGATGCGCGAGAGCGACATCCCGCTCACCGCGGTGAGCACTCCAAGCGGCATTCTTTGGGAGTGGCTCGTCATGCCGCAGGGCTTGTCCAACGCACCGGCGACATTCAACCGCCTGGTGGCGCAACTGTTCAGACCATTGCGCGCCTTCGTACAGACGTACTTCGACGACATCTTCGTCCATAGCTGTGCCGAGGGAGGCAAGACGGCTATGGAGGTGCAATTTGGGGCACCTCCGTCGAGTGTTGGACGTGATGAGAGCGAACAAGCTCTACGCCAACATCGACAAGTGCGTCTTTGCGTCACCAGAGATCAAGACTCTCGGTTGCCTCGTCAGCAACGTGGGCGTTCGGGCTGACCCAGACAAGGTCCAGGCATTGAAGCATGGTCGACGCCCCGATCCCAGAAGGATCTTCAAAAGTGGTTGGGCTTGTCCAACTACCTTCACAAGGACATCGCAGGGTATGCGGTCCTCTCTAAGCCCTTGTCGGGCCTCCTTCAGAAGGACACCGACTGGCGCTGGGAGCAAGAGCACCAGGATGCCTTAGACAGCATCAAGGCCAGTCTCCAAGAGGCTCCTGGGCTGGCCCTGCCAGACAAGACGAGACCGTTCAGCGTCGTCTGCGATGCCTCTGACTATGCCATCGGTTGTGCATTGCTGCAGGCCGACACGGCGGGACACGAACGAGCAGTCCAGGCAGCTCAAAGCCGCCGAACGGAATTACCCTGTCCACGACAAGGAGCTCTCGGCAATGAAGTACGCCCTTGTGGAGCTTCGGGTTCATCTTCTGGGCTCAAGGTCCTTTGTGATCTACACCGACCACACATCCTTCAGGACGGCGACGAATTCGCCTCACCTCTCCCAATGGATGGTGAGGTGGCTGTCCATCTTCGCGGAGTACACCTTCCGCGTTGAGTACAAGCCGGGCAAGATCAACGTGCTTGCGGACGCTCTCTATCGGCATCCCGACCACGAGTTGGCCCACATCACATGGGTGACAACGGATCTATATGATCGAAAGCGCGTAGCGTACAGAAGGATGAGGCTGTCAAGCCTATCGTCAAGTTCCTAACAGCAGGAACGAGCGTGAAGTCCGACTGGTTTTCGCCGCGACAGCATTCACGGCTCCACCGACATAAGTGGAAGGTTGACCTCCTCTATTACCGAGTGGAGCCTAGTGAACCTCCACGGGTGGTCGTACCCAACGAAGAGGATCTGAAGCTCGACGTCCTCGCGGATGCGCACGATGCGCCTTCCAGCGACCACTTGGGTCACGAGAAGACCTTCCTGTCAGTCTCGGAGGCCTTCTGGTGGACCCACACGTACAAGTGGGTCGCCCGATATGTGAAGACATGTGAAACATGTCAGCGGGTCAAAACCGCAGGGCACTCTTCGGCTCCACTACAGAGCCTGCCCGTACCGAATGACTGTTGGAAGTCGATGAGTCTTGACTTCATCTTTGGGCTTCCCGCCGACGGACACGGCAACACCGGAATTTTGGTGTTCGTGTGTCGACTGAGCAAGATGGTACATCGCTCCAGTCCGTTACCGTCACAGGCGAACAAACCGCGAGGTTGTTCGTCGATGGCGTGTTCCGCTATCACGGTCTCCCGGAGACGGTTGTCTCGGACCGAGACCCGCAGTTCACGGCTGCGTTTTGGAAAACGCTGTTTCCTTTACTGGGAACTCGTCTGCAGATGTCCACTGCGGACCATCCACAGACAGACGGCCAGACAGAGCGCGTCAATCGAGTGCTCGAGGACATGTGCGCGGAAGCCCCAAGTACGTAGTCGATGCAGCTTCCAATTGTTGAGTTGCGCTCAACAACGCGGTACACGCGTCCACGGGGCTTGCGCCGTTTTACCTGAATGGCTTCCGTCACCCTAGAGTGCCTCTCCCTCTTCGAGGAGACACTGACTCCTCTATTATAAGTGGGGGAGAGGCTCGGAAAGCTCTTTTCTCCCAAGTCTCAGATGTGAGACCGGTTTTACTGCGGGAACAAGTGGAACCCTTTGTGGATACCAAGCTGAGCGTAATCAGCAGGGTCCACGATGCCATGGCAGCGGGCCAAGACAGACAGAAGGAGTACTCTGACAAATATGGAAGATGACACCTAACCCTATTGCTGCCAGAAAATTACTTGGGTTTTGTATGGTAAATATTCCACAGTAAAATGTCAAACATGCAGATATACTGGTTTTACTCCGCACCCCGCAGCATATTTTATCATATTGCTCGGGTTTACCAATAATTATTGCAATTATTGTAGTAAACCCAAGCAATATGCTTGATTTTCCGCAAACCACATGATCCGTTCAAAATAAAATGCTTACATTTGATTGAGTAAAAGTGTAAGCAAAGCATTTTGCAGGGTTTTAGCGGCAATGGCAGCAGTAGGGCTAAGTGTATTTAAGGTGGGGAAATTTGTGTTATTAGACACGAGGAACCTACCGCTAGACACTATAAGCGCTGTCGGCAGCAACAAGCTGAAGCACCACTTCATCGGACCGTTCGCAGTCCTGGCCAGGCATGGTGCGTCGTACACCATCGACCTGCCCAAGTCTAAGACGACGCACCCTACGCTGGACGTCTTAAGCGGTATCATGATCCGCAGGGGGTTGCTGATTCGCAGACCCACCTTGGCCCAACTTCTGGAAGCGAGGACCGGCCACAGACTTCGGCGAGGGCATCGGAGCAGTCACCCAAACCTCGGTCTAAACAGCAAGGCTGCGGTCGAGACAATACGCCGGAGGGCCCCCGTACGAACGGATCCCAGAGCCATTCGCCGAGTACGTCGGGTACGCACCATACGCGTACGACTGGGAGTGCACCGAATGCGGATCGGGACGAGGCAGCAGAGCCTCGATACGTCGGATCATGCGGAAGGCCTAGTCAAGATCGGCCGAAGTGGCCCGCCTGTCCACCTGCAGATGCAGGCTCGAGACCTCCCGCTCCAGCAGGTCCAGGCGGCCCGCAAGACGGGCGAGCACCCCCTGATTCCCAGCCTGAGCGGACGCATCACCGCCAGTCCCAAGGCCAAGTGCAATCTCAAGCACGAGGACGCGTTGATGAAGGCGGTCAGCCTCAGGACCCTTCTTCGGACCCGCCGGAGAAGCACTCGGATGAGAGTAGCGTTCCGGAGGTGCCGAGTACTCGTACTTGTACGAGGGAACCTCCGCCCCTGTTTGACCGGAGCGGAGAAGTCCACTACCACGTGGAGCGGAATCTCCAGGAGCAACGGCGTCGCGGTAAGCGACAGCTCCTCGTGAAGTGGCGGGGCTTTCCCCACTCCGAGAACTCGCCGGAGCCGATTGAACGGCTTCTGATATGCTATTCTAAGGCTGTCGCGATCTGGGAACAGAAGCAGCGGCAGCTTCGTAGGTAGTCCGGGGCGTCTTGCCCGAACGGGGTACGGCCGCTGACGACACGCCGTACCTGCGCACATCGTGAGCGCTAGAGGCCGCGCACTTCAGAATGTTCCCAGGCGCTTTCTGACCACGTGGGCAAACCGGACACGAAAACTACGCTGGTTCAGGATGCGGGACAGCAGCTGATCTTCATGGATCAAGTACGCACCCTCGGAATTATCGGAACTAGACTCAACCCACGCCCCGAACATGTCCTCACACGAGTTCTAGTTGAGCCAGTTTTTGGGACGAACCCAGAGGCCCCAGAGAGAGTAGAGACCACCCCGGTTCTCGGGCTTCTTACGACAAATCGTGAAGTCTTTCAGATGGAGTCGGTGCGGCGCGAGAAACACGCACCGGACCACCTCCAAGTTGTCGACGAACAACTGTTCCTTCTGGACCAGTGCACGCTCGTAAACGTCCTTAGAATTGTGGCCACCGACAAGGCCACGAGGAGCGACGAGGATCTCCAGAAAGAGGTCAACCCCAGAGCTCTCCTCGGGAGGCCAATAACCTCTTGAGTTGATGACAGCTCCTTGGCTGACGGGTGCCACCACCGGACCCCCACGCAAGCGCTGGGCAGCTTGAAAGTCCTCCTGCTGCTGGTCGAGACCGTTTGTGATCTCCCGGGGCTCATGGATAGCACCCTCCGCTTCCTCTTCACCCGAGGAACCGAAGAGGTTCCGATAGGAGTACCCAGTCTCCTTCTCCTCGCGGAGTGAAGCTTTTAAAGCCGTGCGCTTCTTAGAGGGCTTGGCGTCTTCGGCTGTGGCGGCCTAACACGCGCAAGACCCTCGGCGAGCGTACGATGTTTGAGAGGCTTCTCCTCGTCGTCGTCGCCAGCTTTGGGAGAGCCCTTTGCCTTGACGGCAGGACTCTCAGAGCACACAGACGTCCTGGGACTGTGATCACCGTGATCACTAGCGAGCGAGTACACACTGTCATCGTCGTGCTCATTGGGCACTGGAGCGTGCCCTTCCACAGGAGAATCGTGAGTGCTCCCAGACTCGGCCTCGTCCTCACTGCCCGAACTAAACTGATGTTCAGCGAACTGCGGGTTTGGACGGTTGTCTGGAGAGACCGAAGGTGACGAACTGGGGCGCTTGTTTGCACGCTTGCTCGCAGCCGCGTCACCGGATGAATCGCTCGCCTCCGAGGCCACCTTAGTAGCCTCCTGGAGTGCAGAGCCTTTGCCGCGAGGCTTTGTGCTCTTGACTTGCGCCTTTCCGGCAGCAGCCTTGGAGCATGTTTTCGCAACGCTCTTCGCAGTACCACGGTACATGCTAAAGGTCGACGTGGAGACCGAGAAGAAGCGCGCTCAAGTGCTGCCCGAGGCTCTAACTGTAAAGTGAACCTCCGCCTCATTCGCGCAGCCAAGTCGATGTATTTCGACTTTGAGAATGAGGGTTTGTGACGTACTCCTCCTCATTCTGATTGGTCGGTAGACCGAACCTAAGTGGGGGAGGATGTAACGGGTACGTAGCCCCAGGTGACCCCTAGTTACATGAAGTATGATACGTCACATTTCGGGATATCTGGTACATGGTACCAGGGTCGGCCGAGGCCAGCCATGGGCTGATAACATAACTTTTCTATATGTGACTTATAGTTTGTATATTTAACTCAAGCTTAGCCTGTCTATATATACATTCAGTTTACAAATTACCTTTACCTTAAATTGGTCACTTCGCCCCCTTCGACAAAAGGAACCTGTGAACTACTGCTCACGGAGAGTTTGTGTACTCTCAAAAGCCGACTTCCTCAAGCGCATCCAAATACTTGGTGCGTCCAAATACCGCCTCGCCCGTGTCCTAAGAGAACTTGGGGATTTGAGAGAAGCAGACTATGTGTACCATAAAAAGGGTAAGATACTACGATTTAGATTGTGCATGAGTATGATTTACCTATCAATTGTACAACACTACGATTTACCTCTCATTTGTCCTCATTGTCGCTGTGGAGATCATTGTCGCTGTGGAGATCTTGCTCAAATCCAACGTCCTTTCCTTGTATGACCCCCAAGCAACGAAATTTGTCAACAAGTTTGGTGTCGCTCTGCACTGCGCTGGCACCCGCAACCCGATTGTCACTGAGGATGCCAACTCTGGAAAACCCCCCTATAACTGAGGGATGGACAATACAAGTTTCTAGACCAACGACAGGCTCACGAAATTTTTCATCGATGAAACCTCCTACGGGCGGCCGTAAAGAGCCGCGAAACAAGTTATGCGTGTCAGTCTTAGCTGTATTTCTTCCTTCCTCGTCTCACCTACAATCGATTCTTCTTTCTTGAAGGCAACAGCCATGACCTCTCAGCTTCGATTTCGCAGGAAAATCGGTGACGCGATGTACGGAGAAGTTCTCGAGTGCGAGCTGCAGCAGTCGAAGTCAAACTTGCCACCACTCCCACCCGGCAAACGCCGTATTGTTGCCGTCAAGTGCATTTCACTATCTCGAGCCCTCGACGTCCAGGATCGATGCGAAGCTCTCGTATTCTAGATGATTCCATCCAAGAATGCCGTGTCGCTGGTCTCTTAGCTAAGAACGGAGGTCACTGCAACGTTGTTGCTTCCTACATTCACTTCCAGGAGGGCGGATGTCTCTATCTCGTCGGAGAATTCTGTGCAGACGGCGACCGCTACTCACATCTTTCTACCCCCACGGAGAGCGGAGCGATGGACGAACACCGCACCATTAACACGATGAAGCAGATCTTCAATGGAGTCAACTACATGCATCGAGTACTCGCCATCGCACATCGAGACCTGTCGCTTGAGAATGTGCTGATGAACAATGGCGAGTGCAAGATTTCGGACTTTAGATTATTAGTTAATGCCAATACGCGGTGCACAGATCGGGTCGGCAAGGAATATCATATGGCGCCGGAGGTTGTCGCGGGGGAAGAATACGACCCAGTCAAGGCGGATATTTGATCGTTGGGCATCATGTGGTTCATTCTGCTGACTGGCTCCCCACTTTTCCCGATCGCTTCGCGAAAAGAAGCTTCTTTTCTAGCGTTCGAGCGTAGCGGTGTGATAGCAGTGTCCAAGTCTTAGAAAGTGAAGGCTTCGTCGCCAACTTTGAGTCTCGTGGATCGAATGCTTAAAGTAAACCCAAGCGACCGCATTTCGCTCGATGAACTTGTTGCAGAGCTGGCATGTTAGTCGAAATAAAGAGTGTTTACGTCCAAGATTTAAAGTGTCTACTCTAGGCGATAAAAACAAGCCGATCTAACAGTTATATAATGAACATTCGATGACTCGTGGGTGCAACTATAGCAGAAGTGTACCGCATCTGCACGCCATAGATCGACACTACAACTTGTGTGTGTGTGTGTGGGGGGGGTACTGGAACGGAGCATTAAAGTCAACACCTGCAACAAAACGCGCAAAAGATTTTAAGTTAAAGAGAACCAGCTCAAAAACTGTTGTTGTCCAAGTTTCTTACCTGCGTGAACCAGCGTCAGCTGTACGATGAAGAGGATCCATACGAAGAGTAAGCTTTGAAGCATAACCGCGTGGGTTTCTAGTACAAATGCGAGCTGATACACCGAAGAGTACCCCAGTCTCTTCTTGAGCAGCAGATGCAATCCAATAAACGATACAAATTCCAGAGATCCGTACATGATGAGCTGGACGAGAGTGAGCCAGCTTCGCAGGCGTTAAAGCCTTCGTAAACGCGTAATACGCAGCAGTTGGAAGGTGATAAAGGCCGGCAAGATACCCAGCATACACAAAAGGAAGCATACACTCGATGTACTCGGCTAAGATGACATACTCACAGTGAAATAGTACTTGCAGCCCCTCGTGGATAGACTTCTCAAGTCTCCCGCGAGAATCCCCCCCAACTGATCTGCGAGTCGAACGTTGCCACTCTGGTAGTACTGCAGTGCTTAGGGGCTGAGTGATAGATAGCCCATCTACCTTGGGAGCCATTTCAGTGCGATTCTCAGCTGGTTGGCTAGGTATGAGATGCGTTGTTGGTCCAGCTCAAGAGAGGAAGCAGTTGCCCTTGTCATTCCTGTTTGGAATTCGTCACTGTAGTGGTACGATTCCATTTCTGGTCTAGCGCAAGAAGGAGCGCTTCACTGGCATCAGAGAGTGGCAACTTGTATGGCATCATTAGGCGGATTGAGCCACTGTATGGCTTGGTCGTAGGCTTAAATTTGTCGAGAAATGTCAGTAGTTTGTCGAGGTAGTTCGTGTTATCTTCCTTTTGCGGCTGAATTTTGTTTGTGAGGTGGCAAATACTTCGGAGAGCGAGAAGGATGTGGAAAATATCGGTCGACATCACCAGTACAGTCGTGAGAGACGAACGCGCCGTTTGCATGCAGATAGCCACATACAAAACGTTGAAAACATTCACCGAGAATATGATGAGAGCACCGATGTAGTCGTGTAGATAGGTCGCAACTTTAGCGATAAATTGCTTAGTGATGAACTTGATCACAGGCAGAACGAGCATGAAAACCGCTTGTTGCCGTCCTGAGAGCTGAAGAAACACAGCGTTGAACGTCGGGTATGCCACGACTAGCAGTGACTGGGCTGACGACCCTATAATGTGCCCAACGAGCTGTTTCTGCAATTTCTGGTTCGTCCTGAGTTCGTTCCGATCGATGCTCAACACGATGAGAGTCATGATAATTGACACAAAAGGACAAACCAGCAAGACCATTCCAAACGGGATGGGGAACTTCCACGTTGCGGCGAGTAAACAGCCAAGTCCAGTGTACAGAATAGCCGCTACAATTGTGATTCCGATGGCGCGAGAGACGGATATTTTAGTGTTGGATTCGGACCGTGCGGCTGGAGCAGCTGCGGTTCAAGGCGGTAGAAAAGACCGGTTCGGCCGCCGACTATACGGACACACAGGAGTGGTGGCACGGGTGGCTGCCACAGGAAGATGGTTAACAGAGCAAATATCACTTCTACAGTATAACCTCTGTCTAACAGGTTATGGGTCCAATGGTTCATACTGTTGCCACGGACAAAGTCCAAGGCAAGCCGGAAGCAGAGCCTAGTCGCGAAAGGGCAGGCAGCCAGTACGGCGAAGATGATGAAGTCAAGAAGGCGGACGACGAAACGAAAGGGACGCAGGACAAGCTACTAGACCTACTCAAGGACCTCGCAGTGCGCATGGGACGCCTGGAGGAGTCGCAGGAGCGACAGGAAGAGAAAGAGCGCAAGGGTCGAGAGAGCAGCGTTTTCGGGTCGTCGCTGGGCCTGGGCAGAGCCATGGACAGGCAGGCCCTGGACCAGACGCCACCGCGGCGCACGTCGCCTGCCGTCTCGCCGGCCACGTACTTCGGGATGAAGCAACGTGAGTACCGAGATGCAGCAGCGAACGTCGAGATGGCTCAGGCGCCACAGCCGGCGCTACTGCAGCACTATGTGCCGCCGCAAGCGTATCGAGCGCCACCGCCACCGTCGCCAGGACCGGGATTCGCTGGGGTACCAGACACCCGGCAGAGGAAGCTGGGGATCCGGCCGTTCGACGGGAAGGAGCTGTACCATGGGCTAGGGAGCGGTTTCCTGGCGTGAAGCAAGCGCTTTGTGCGCCAGATACAGTTCGCCGAGCGTGCTAGTGGGTTCCAGTGGACCGAGGACGTCAAGGTTGACATCCTCGGTCACCATCTTAGCGGAATGGCCGAGAGGTACTACAACCAGCAGGTTGAAGGCTGGTGGGAAGAACAGCCGACGCTCGAGCATGCGATGCAGCGGATGCTGCACACCTTCGCCACGAAGATCACACCCGCGCAGAGCATGAAGATGTTCACGGCACCGAAGAGCTCCAAGAGAAGCTGGACAGAGCACTACCTATACCTCGTGGCAGTTAGCGAGGCGTGCGGCGGTGCGGACAACCTGGTCCTAGACAACATCGTGCACTACGCGGATCCGAACATGCGAGTGTCGATGCTGTCCAGGCTGAACTTGGCACGCACGGACTACCTGCGCCAAGCGGAAGAGCTGGCGCACTTCGCCCAGTCGACGGAGATCGAGCTGCGAGGCAAGCAACTGGGGCGAGACGTGGTCAACGATGTGCACGAGGACGAGAAGGACGACCGCAAGTGCTACAAGTGTGGTAAATCTGGCCACTTGCGGGCGGCCTGTCCGAACAAGAAGAAGAGGTGGGGCGAGGGCACGGACGCTGACTTCGTGCTCACGGTCGAGGAGTCGGCCACAGAGACGGAGGACTGGATCCTGGACAGTGGATCCAGCCGTCATCTGGTGAATGATCCGGAGCTGCTGGAAGACGCGGAAGACTACGAAAGTCAATGCGTGGCAGCGGACGGAGGAGCGCTAAAAGTAACTAAGCGCGGGAGCGTAATGCTCGTAACCACGGCGATGGGGAAGATGACCAAAGTGCGGCTGCTGAACGTGCAGTACGCGGAAAACTTGGAAAGGAACATCATATCGTACGGGTTGTTGGAAGCGAAGGGGTACGGACTCGCGTACCGAGGGAAGCACCGCGTGGTAGCCGGCATCAACGGCGGGCCGGCGGTGTTTGACGTCGAGAAGACAAACAACGTTCTCACCGTGCGTGCAATGGAGTCTAGAGGCACGGGGCGGAAGGGCAACGTGCTGATGTCGGTGTTGGCGGAAGGTGAGGCGGATGTCGGCAGGGACGTGCAGACCGGGCCGCTCATGCATTTCCACCGTAGGTTAGGGCATCTGAACTACGACACGATCATTAAGATGGCCAAGGACCCGGCATCCGGGATTGCACTCACGGACGAGGTGAGGGCGAACTGCTTGGCTTGTGCCCAGGGCAAACAGACCAAGAAAAAGCAGTCGCGCAAGGACACCGGGGCTAACGCGCCCATTGACGTGATCGGAGGAGTCATCTGCTCCGACCTGAAGGGGCCGATGACTCCGAGAGATCGACTAGGGAACCGATACATGGTCAACTTTGTTGATCATCGCACCAACTACTGCAGGGTCTTCTTGGCGAAGACTAAGGACGTTGCGGCACAGAAGTTTAAGCATTTCATGGCGTACTTTGAGCGGCAGTTCAACTGCCGTATACACGTGTTGAGGACGGACGGTGGTGGGGAATACAAGACCCTGGATCTCTTCTGCAAGGATACCGGAATCAGGCGGCAGATTAGCGAGCCGCGAAACCAGGCTAGTAACGGCAAGGCGGAACGAATGCACCGCACCGTTATGAATATGGTGCGGAGCATGGTGTTCGCCTGTGGCCTTCCGCTTAGTTTCTGGGGGGATGCTGCGGAATATGCAGCCTATATCCTAAACAGGAGCCCGACGAAGGCTAACCAGGGATCGAAGTCGCCACTGCAGATGCTCACGAAGAACACACCGGAATTGAGTGACATCGTGGTTTTCGGGTCGCCATGTACGGTGCACGTGGACGCAAAAAACAAGTCCCTGGGTGAAAGGGGCAAGGCGGGCATGATCGTGGGAAAGAACGACGAGATTAAAGGCTACCGGGTGTATCTCCCGAAGGATAAGGTAGTCGTAGTGACGCAGCATGTGAGCAACGTCGAGACGTTGTCAGACGTGCAGAACGAACAATTGAAGCGCGTGCATCTGGAGGACTCCGAGGAGTCGGAGGGCACGGGCGCTTTGGAGACAGACACTTCGAGGACAAAGACGAAGGAAAAGGCGAAGCGTCGCGGGAAGAGATCTCGCTGGACGCGGGATAGGCATCAGACGCGCTCGGCTACGCGGAAAGCCCGCTGAGGCGGTGGCGAGTGGAGGCGCTGATGAGGATCGGGTGGAACAGACCGCGGATGTGGTGAACAGCGTGCGGGAGCCCGACCCGAAGAACTACCGGCAGGCAAAGAGGAGCAAGCTCTGGAGGAAATGGCTGGTTGCCATCGCGGAGGAGCTCAAAGCGCTGGAGGAGAACGGCGTGTGGGTCGTGGTGGTGCCACCGATCGGCAGCCACGTACTGCACACTAAGTGGGTATTCAAGACCAAGACTGATGCAGACGGAGCCATAGAAAGGTTCAAGGCCAGGCTCGTTGCGTGCGGCAACGAGCAGATCTTTGGCGTGGACTTCGGGCTCACGTTCGCGGCGGTCATGGAACTGAGCACGGTGAAGGTCATCCTGGTTTTTGCTCGTCGCTGGGGCGTGCCGGCGAGGCACGGGGACATCTCCAACGCGTACGTGAAGGCCGACAAGGAGCAGCATCTCGAGATCTACCTGGAGATCCCACAGGGAATGGTGATCGGAGATGAGGTGATGCGCAGGCTCGGAGTGAGCGTCAAAGGTAAGCTGGCGCTGCGCTTGAGGAAGTCGTTGTACGGCCTACGCCAAGCAGGCAGGCTGTGGAGTCAACTCCTGCACGCGAAGCTGGAGGAGGCGGGGTTCACACGGTGCGTGACGGACATGTGTCTATACTACAAGCGAGAGGACGGCGAGATGACGCTCGTGGGCGTGTACGTGGATGATCTCCTGGTCACCGCGTCCAAGCCGAGTCTGGTGGACGATTTCTTCTGCTCCATGAGCGTGTTGTCCGTGAAAGACTTGGGCGAGGTGAGGAAATTCTTGGGGATGCGCGTGGAGCTGGACAGCAGCGCGGGGTACTCGCTGGACCAGCAGGCGACGATCGAGGAGCTGCTGGAGCAGCATGGGCTGGCAAACGCGAACAGTGTGCGGGTTCCTGTTGGTGATGAGCACAACGAGGCGGATATAGACGAGCCGCAGTTGTTGACCAAGGTGGGTGCGCCGGGTGAGCCAACGATCCGCCGTTTCCAGTCGCTCGTGGGAAGTTTGCTTTGGATAGCACGGTGCACGAGACCCGACATTAGTTTCGCTGTGCATAAGGCCACGAGGAGGACACACCAGCCGACCACGAGTGACTGGAAGCTGGCCAAGAGGGTCGCAAGGTACTTGAAGGGGACGAAGAACGTCAAGCTGATCATGCAGGCGCCGACGAGGAAGGACGACGTGATGGCTTTGGAGAGCTGGAGCGACGCAGACTTTGCCGCCGACAAGAGCGACAGGAAGTCGGTGACTGGAGGAGTCGTGACGATGGACGGGGCTGTGGTGCAGTGGATCTGCAAGAAGCAGACCGGCGTGTCGCTCTCCACGATGGAGGCCGAGTTCACGTCAGCGTCGCAGGTGGGGCGCGAGCTGCTGGGACTTCGGGAGCTGGTGCGTGAGCTGGGTTTCCGGGTAGTGGAGCCAGTGCCCATGAGGATGGACAACCAGGCGGCGATTAAGCAGCTAGAATCCAAGGAGAGCATGGCGAGTGCGAAGCACGTGGACATACGCGTGAAGTTCATCTGTGATTTTGCCAGGAAAGGGATAGTGAAACCCGAGTACGTGGAGTCACGCCTGATGATGGCGGATCTTCTCACGAAGGCGTTACCGGCGCCGAGGATCGCGGAACTGCGGGAGATCTTATAGCTGAAGTGACGAGTTCTGCCGAGAGTGCGACGACCGAGGAGGCGTGTTGGATTCGGACCGTGCGGCTGGAGCAGCTGCGGTTCAAGGCGGTAGAAAAGACCGGTTCGGCCGCCGACTATACGGACACACAGGAGTGGTGGCACGGGTGGCTGCCACAGGAAGATGGTTAACAGAGCAAATATCACTTCTACATTCTCACAGTATAACCTCTGTCTAACATTTAGCCTCTTGAATGATGGCTCTGGAGAGAAACACGATGCCTCCTCCAACGAAAATTGAAGTGATAAACACTCGAATGAACATCGTCCAACTCGCTTTCCAGCCTAGCTCAGGGTCTTTTAACGGGACGCACTCGATCAAGAGCATAACGGTGGCGGCTGGCACAGGATCGTTTTGGACAGGAATTCACACAGCAACACCTCGACTCGCCGGTGATCCTATTAATAGCCACTTCCAATTTAAGTATAAATATGTGGCTTCGAAAGGTCGCGGGGTTGGCTGTTGGCTCGCAAAACGAATTCAAAAGTGAATGAGCGCTGTACAGTATACAGCTAAAGAAAGCACTGAGGGCTCGTCGTATTGAAGACATGACGTCTTATCCAGATTCTCGTTTCCTACAGATACCGGTAGCATCCTCATGTCTGGTCCCTGGACTTGTTTCTGCATAAGTGTGGTACAGCTGAGAAGGAGACGGAAGAGGAGAGAGCAAGAGGCGTTGAAGAGTCCAAGAAACTTCCCAAGTCCCTGGAGAAGGAGGTACACGTACGGGAAGTTTGGTCCAGATTGGTATATCGGAGATGATCTGATTTTGTAACGGTGTTTGTGTACTTTTGGTACCACATGTGGACACGAAGATACTTCGCGAAGTCCTGGGTTTACTGCATCGTGAGCATGCCGTGACGAACAAGAAAAAGGAGATTCACCGCTTGCAAAAGGCTAATGAGCCCGAGCACAAAATGCTGCGTACCGACAAAGATGACGAGTTAGCACACATACTGCAAACACTCGAACAGGGGAAGCACGTTCACAATAGTCACGGAATGCGAGTACGCGCTCGACAGAGTAGTGTTCTCGATGGCCAATCTGAATTCGTCTCCAAAAGGCTGCTATGTCGCTGTAAACATTCACAAATGAACGGCGTAAGCTACCGGATCCGCTCAGAGGTTCTTTGGCTGTGTGATACGTCAGCACGGGCTGCACTCGGCGTCGCGGTGACATATCAAGTTGAGGATTGTGTTTCAAGGAAAACAACGGTTACCATCATAGAAAAACAGCCTATTCTTTAGAATTCAACTCAAAGCTATATTTGCCGATAACCCACATAGGAGTCGGTCAGTATGCTAATATGCACGGGTAAGCTCTGAATTTCCAAACAAAGCGAAAAAAAACTGGAGACATCTGATTGCGAGCGATGTGGTCGGAAGGGGTACCCCGGAGATCACTGCTTCTATATGCGCGACGGCTGCGATGAGATCCACAGTGCTGTCAGTGTTCCATAGAGAAGTTCTACAACCAGATCCACCAGTAGTTTAACACGGCGAAACATGAAGGAAGGCTTCCTGAAAAAGCAGAGAAGATGTTAAATTTGGACGCTCGCCGGGTTGAAATCCGGTACGAGCCGAGCGTTCTAGGTACTGCATTTATACATTTGTGAACAAGACGTCGCTAGACCAAGATAGCGAAACACCAGATCAAGCCGATAATACATGTGATATGTATGGGATGCCAGCTGGAAAGCTCGAATGAAAGTAAAATTACTGAAATTTAACCCCTTGGTTCCCGACGTCGTACTAGTAACTTACGACATGACTCTTTTTTTATGTCGTAACTTACGACATAATTGGAATAACATTAGAAAATGGCTCAAAAATGGAAATCCTTTACTTTAATCAAGTCATTTGAAATCGATAAAGCTCAACCGGTAAATGAGAAAAATCCAAAAACGAGCCAGGGATCAGGGACGCGCGGAAAAGATGGGATATCCAGTTACCACTCAGTGGCCCACAGCCCATTACAGAATTTGCTCGATGGCTCGCATCCGGCCTGGAAAACGAACCAAAACAGCCGCCGTTGCTGCGCTGGCGCGCAACATTGACTTTGGCCACTTTGGGCGACAACTTCGAGCTGTGGGATGGAAGTACAAGCGACCAACCGGGATACAAACTAAAGGGAAGTACGTAAGTGCAGATGGTTCAAAGGTGTTAGTTGGAGAGGAGGCTGTGGTGACGTATGCATTAGGGACAGGAATATTGGATGAGACGGAGAGCGCAGAGGAAGCCAACGCTGCAGACGATGAGGTCGCTGTTTACGTAGTAGCCGACGATGACGAGAGCGCCGCTGCCTCAGCTACTGAAGACGCCGTCACTTCCAGTAAAGACGCCGCCGATAATTGTCTAGAGGACGTACGTGCGTCGCAGATCGACACAAGTGCTGAGCTGTCACAGCAGACCATGAATGATCTGTTTGGCACCCCAAGCAGCAGCAATAGCTCTGAAGTCGAGCTTTCACAGGCAGCAGTTACTCGGGCTTTTAATTTGTCGCCCGGAGAGCTTCGAGACGCAGCGACAAACCTGCAGTTTCTGTCATCTGGACCCGAGAGTGACGCTCAGTCGGATTTTTGGCGCTGCTTCCCCGCCTGACAGTCCAGTGCCCGCACAGCCTATAACTGTGCCGACCGCCCTACCTGTAACTGTGCCCGTCGCCCAACCTACACGTGAGCCTGACGCCCAACCCGTACGCAAGCACGCTTCCTAACCTGTTCGTGTGCCAGCTACACCGACCTGTCCTGTCCTACGCCCCCGTCATCCTGTCAAGAAGGATGTAAATTTTGTGGCTGACGACGAAGACCTGAGTGACTACGAGAGCTTTAGCTCTGGAGACAGTGATGACGACATTGAAGAAGACAATGATGACGATGATGGCAATGATTGTGAAGTACCTGAAGAATTGGATGAGCTGTCAGAAGATAACGCTGTGCCAATGGACGCAGCGTTCATTGACTCACTTCAAGTAGGCAGCGATGCCCTCAACAGTCAAGCCAAGCAGCAACGTGAGGACGCGTTACGTTCAATGGAGTGGTCTCCAGTCACTCACGAGTTTGATGAGGGTGTCGAAGCGTACTCTGGTCTGAATATGGAAGAGGCACGACCGGTCGCTGAGCTAGCCACTCTCCACTACTTACATTCTTTTACTTTAGCCCAAGTCGCTATGGGTCAAGATAGCTGCAGAGACGAATCGGTATGGTCTTCAGCAGGTCACCAGACGTGCAGAAAGAATTCATGCAAAGCAACACGATCGGAGAAAGGAGACGTTTAAGCAGATTAGTCGGCGGTTGAAGGCAAAGCCGGGATACAAGACGCACGAGATCTTACACGTGATAGGTCTCCTGATTGCGCGCATGATCGGCCCGCAAAAGCGACGTTTTGCCGCTCACTGGTCGATGGTGGAGGATGGGGCCGTTCCTGCAGGTAATTTTGGAAGGTTCATGGGCCGGAATCGATGTCAAGACATGTTGCGCGACTTGCACTTTGTGGACAACGAGGCGGAGCGTACGCGAGACAGGCTCTGGAAGTTGCGAATGGTAGTCGAGACAATGCAGAATCGTTTCTTGATTGCGTGGACCCTCCCGGCAGTGTTCGCTTTTGACGAGGGTGTTCTGCCTTCTACTTCTAAAAGAAACACGACTAGAATGTTCATGCCCGATAAGCCTCATCGGTATGGCTCGAAAATGTTTATGTTGTGTGATTCAAGGACCGCGTACTGTCACAGGTTTTTTTTTCTACTTATGTCGTAAGTTATGACATTAGATTGGTTTCTCACCAATTATGTCGTATGTTACTAGATTTGAGCTGTATGCGGGCAAAAGAAGAGATGGAGAGCATTCAACATTTGACCATAAGACCGGTGCGGCTGCAGTCGTTAGAAATTTGAAGACAGTGCTTGGCTTCAACACCCGGCTCCCATGGCACGCAGTAGTTATCGACCGCTTCTATTCGTCAATTCTACTTGCTATCGAGCTACTGGGCATGCAAGTGTACGTGATAGGCACGATAATGACCAACCGGCTTGGATATGATGCAAATGTCAAAGAGAAACGCAAGTCACGTCCAGCAAGCGTTCGCCGAGGCATGTTCACGTTCTCTTGTTCTGTCGCCATTCCAAATATGGTTGCATTTCACTGGTGGGACCGGAAACCTGTGCATTACCTGTGCACAGGCTCGGCAATGACAGAGACGACTATTACACGAAACGTCAAGCGCGTTGGTACAATTACCGTGCCCTGCCCGGCGGCTGTAACCGACTATCAACGTTGGATGGGCGGAGTTGATGTGCATGATCAACTCCGCCTACAAAAGTACTCTTTGCAGAAGTCTACGAAGTTCAAGAAATACTACAAAAGCCTTTTTTAGGCTTCGTGGATTTGGCACTTGTAAATGCGTTTATTTCGCACAAAGAGGCTGCACGTATCGCTGGAACGCCGGTGATGAAGCGAGGAGAATGGTTCGGAGTCCTGCAAAACCAATTACTGCAGCTGAAAGTGGAGGACTTCGCTGGTATTGTTGCAACACCGACATCTAGTAGCCAGAAGCGGAAGCGCCCCCAACTACGTCTGACACATGCTGTCGAGCAGGCCGACGACTGGGTGACCGTTACGGGCATTCAGAAGCGTCGCCAGCGATCTTGCAAGGTGTGTGCCCTGTTGCGCACGGATCGAAAGAAGAAGTCGTTTGCTACAACTTACTTTTGCGAACGCTGTTCCATTGACGATGCAAAGTGCTGGCTGTGCAGCAAGATACGACGTCAGTACAAGGGTGTAGCTAAAACGTGCTTTGTGATCTGGCACGACGACTTCGACTGCGGCCAAAACATTCCTGCAACACTGGGAAAGAGCGTTGTCTTGCGACGCCCGGGGAAGAAGGCAGGTGTGCACAAGACGACCCGTCGAGAGTTGCGACTTCGTGAAGATGAGGAAGACGGCGGTGATGAACATGAGAGTGAACAAGAGTAGGCTTGCCAGCGTGACATCAAAAGAGTGTGGGCGCTTGTCATGTCGTAATACACATTTCCTTGAGCATCTGTACTTTTTGTTCTGTCTATTCTACTGATCTGGATTCATAAAACAGCTCTGTGCACCACTTTTTCCCCGATGTGCAGCAGATCTTCCCGCTGTACTTTCTAATGTGGGGCAACTTACGACATACAGTGTTTTCTGCTAGCTACTAAGTAGTATAACTTACGACGTCTGAGAGAGCAACCTGTCAAAAACTTATACACCTATACGCACGTCGAACATATGCCACATACAAACAAGTAGTGACATGGACATGTCGTAAGTTACGACATTATTTATCTCGTTTTCGATACACTTCGCCGGGAACCAAGGGGTTAAAAAGACCTGAACACAGGTACATCCTTAATGTGACACAAATCATGCTTGTATTGTACCAGTCGTTTTCCAGCAAACAATGCTTAAAAACGTGTACTAGGCCAATACGACAATAAAGTACTTGTGAGGCGCTTTTCTTAACTTGCATATTCTTAAATGCATAGTACTGCTGTTAAGATGCATGGTTTCTATCTGCATCGCATACATCTTATTCTAGATAGAATACAAACTCCAAAACAAGTTTTATGCGGGTAAAACTCATGTATCTTAGCACCATTGTTTTCAGCGGGGCTCTTGCAATCGATAAATATGAGAACTTGACATCTATGCCTTTTGGTATAAGTCAATTTTACACCATTTCACCGTACTCGAACTTAAAGATTGCATATTTAAAGCATTTACATACCTACAACGTAAAACTTCGAACTGAGGTGCTCGTGATACTTGAAGCTAGCAAATAAAAAATGCTTCTACTGCTTGCTATAGCAGAATTTGCCTGTGTCGGATTAGTGATTCTAGCTTTAAGGGGTTGAAACAGGCCAATTATCTTGTCCGGCCGTGGGGCAGATCGTATTGCTCCACTAGTGCTGCGCTGGGGGCTCGCCCTGTAAGTCGTCTGTCGTCTACGAACGTGCTCGTGCTACTGGCCGACAGAAACCACTTGGTTCTGCGCCGGAACGTTCGCCTCGCGCCCGTTCCTATTTGTATTTACGTAACACTAGCCTCACTCCGCTAACGTACTCCTACTCAACCTCCAAATGCTTTTTCAAGCACCAGCCTTTCACGCCGCTGCGCTACTTCGTCACACGGGCTCTCCTATACCGAACGCTACCCGCCTCACTCACGCAGACCTCAGGTGCCCCGTAGAGCTCCTCGCCATGCCACTCGATTCGTCAACGATGCCCGTGCAGTCACCACGTGCGCCGCTTGCTGTAGTCGCTCACGAATCGGGTTGGCCCTGCTCGTTCGCCTCCCTGCTTCGCTCGCTCTCCGTTTCGCACACTCGGACAGCCTTCGTCTGCCGGTCCTCGTGTACTCTCTACTCCGTTCACGCACTCGGTCGACTATTACGCCAACCTCGTACGCTCTTTCTACTCCGTTCACGTGCTTGGTCGACTGCTACGTCAACCGCGTACGCTCTTTCCACTCCGTTCGCACACTTGGTCGACTGTTACGTCAAACCTCGTGCGCCCTACCACTCCGTTTGCGTCTTCCACCGCAATTTGTGTCAGGACTGTGCTCCAAGCCGCAGATCCAAACGTGAGCTGCCCCGCTCGTTCGCCTCACGCCGCTTCTCAACATCGGTACCTCACGCCGCGGCTGCCTCACGGTACTTCAACTCAGCTCACCCTACTATCTCCGTTCCTCCCACATCCACTCCGTTCCACTCCACCCCGTCCTCCGTTCCAGCTTAGGCTTTCGCGGCCACAGCCATCCGCCTCCGCGCCCACGTCAGCCTCCGCGCCC
This sequence comes from Phytophthora infestans T30-4, assembly GCF_000142945.1. Taxonomy (NCBI): domain Eukaryota; phylum Oomycota; class Peronosporomycetes; order Peronosporales; family Peronosporaceae; genus Phytophthora; species Phytophthora infestans. Next base: position 734,298 of record NW_003303717.1, on the reverse strand, counting down.
ACATAAGCCTCCGCGCCCACATCAGCTCCTGCGCCCATATCAGCCTCCGCGCCCATATCAGCTTCCTCCACCTCGTCTCCCAGACCTGACGTGCCGCCCGTGTGCCATTTGTGCGACTGATCACCAACTGGCTCGACACCCACGTGGTCCACGTAACTTTCCGACTCGTTACACGTCTTCCTCCAACTCAGAGTCTTCCACGACTCTGTCGGCCGCAAACAACTCGTCGTAGACTGCACTGGAGACCCATACACTCTCGGGAGCTCCCGCAGCACACTCGTCGCGTCGCACGGGCCGCAATTCGTACTCGAGGACGTAACATCGAGCCTTGTTTCGACGTCGTCGTCTTCGAATCTCCACCATTGCGCCACTCGTGACTCGCCAGGCTTCGTCACGGCCCACAGTTCTCGCCTTACGTTTTGCCATTCTTGCTCCCGCTGCTGCCTGCACAGACACCGTCGCTGCTCCAGCAGTCGTGCTTTCTGGCGGGACATCTTCACCGGGCTCGCCCGGATCTTCATACATCAACTGCCTGTAATATCCGCCGCCGCGCGCTTCAGTAAGTCCGCCGGATAGTAGTAGGTGATCAGAAACGACACGTGAGCTATAAATCGCTCTGGCACGCCGTTGTGATCTTCTCGTTCGACCAAAAAGTTCTCAAAACCCGCGGGCTCGATAATCTTCATTGGCCCCATCGATTGATGGACAAATTTACTCGCCTTAGCTCCGCGTGGCGGCCGATACAGCCACACCCGATCACCTGGTTGAAACTCGCGCCGATTCCTCGCCTTCCGATTGTAGTAGTGCGCTTGCCGGAGCTACTCTCGCGCCCGCGCGCTCTCAGCCACCTCGTAACTCTTTTTCATTGCTGCCACTAACTGTCGGTGGTAATCCGACAACTCTCCCGCCTCCGTCACTCCGCTCACACTTAGCAACTCGTTTGGACTCCGCAATCTTCTACCCATCATAAGCTCATTAGGCGAAAGCGCCACCGTTGAGTGCCTTCCGGAGTTGTAGGCGTATACAGCGAAAGACACCCACGTAGCCCAGTCGTTTTGTGCGTCCGATTGCATGTATGTGGCCACGCAATCCTTCCACGTGCGGTGAAACCGCTCAACCAGCCCGATCAGCTGGGGCCGATAAGGTACTGGATTAATCTGCTCGGCTTGCAGCATCACAACAAATTTCTCAATTACCAGCCCTGTTAGTTCCGGAGCACCATCCGTCAATAGCTCGCGAAACACGCCAAATTTAAGCACCACTTCCTCCATTAAGAACCTCGCCACGTTCTCCGCCGTGTGCCGCTTGACAGTCTTTGCCACCGCGTAACGAGTGACGTACTCGACGGCAGCGATAACGTATCTCTGTCCGCCACCGACCACTGGTAAGGGTCCAGCGACGTCTAAGGCCCACCGGTCACCTACGTCCCCACCTCGAATACTGCGCAAGGGTGGAATTACCTCGCGTGGCTTGGCTTTCCTGCTACCGCATGCCTGACAGCCTCGCACCCAAAGTTTCACCTCACGCTGCAGGTCCGGCCACCAATTGTGCGCCGCTATCCTCTCGTACGTGTGTGGGGCTCGTAGATGCCCCGCCCACACTGAGTCGTGATGTACCTTAAAAGCGACCGGCCAAAGCTCTGGTGGAAGCACCACCCGTCGTCCCCGTGGCGTCTTGATCGATACCAGGTTGTGCCGCACCTCCACTGTCATTCCACGATACTCGCGCGCCTTGACCACTCTCTGCACCAGGCGACTCCGTGACTGTGCCGCAATCACCGCAGCGTCTGTTAACTGTAGGGTTGGCGGTCGTCGCTGCTCGAGCTGATCCCGTGCGTCTTCACTGACTGGGACCCGCATCACGCCATCCATTACCTGGGACTCTTGAAGACCATCGGGGCCCCGTATTGGGTAACACTGCTCATCCGCGTCGCCTCTTTCCACCTCATCCAACCTTTGTGTAGATCGTGCTGCCGTGAGCGTCCGACACCGATTGCCCGTGCCTTCCGCCCGCACCTCCGCTCTCGCTGGTCGCCTCCGTGCAGTTACCGCCGTGGGTTCCAGTCTGCCACCATCGTCTCGCTCACGCTCAATCACCACTGCGGTCGTACGCGGTCGCTTCGCCGTGCCATCTGGCCCAGGCAGGTCAAATCGCACTCGCCGTTGCCCCCGTAGTTTGCCACTATCCGAGCGCACCGTCGCTTCTTCCATCGACTGCTGCTGCTCAACAGTCGTCACCACCGGCGCCTTTGCTGCTTCCAGCCGTCGTTTGACCGCTCGCGTAAACGGCCGTGTCGATTCTGCAGCGGGCGCGCCGCCATCAGGACTGCTCGCCTTCTCCAGTTGACGCGACTTGATTTCATCGCGCGATTTCTCCAGCCTCAGCGACTTATCAGTGCTGCGCGCCTACTCCATTTGTCGAGACCCGCCACCTGAGCACTCGCTCGCTGCAACCACGCTTCCTCTCGCTAACGCTCCGTCGTTCGTCGTGCTTACCACGCCGTCCTCGTTCACTGCCGTTAGTCTCTCTTCCGCCGTGGGCGCTGGTTGCGCTTCAACCGCTCCATCCCGTCCAAGGTCTGCCCGGACTTCCGATGCCAGTCTCACTTCGTCGTCGTAGCCCACACCTGCATCCGTCTCCGTTCGCGCATCACTTACTGCGTCAACTACAACGCCCGCCGCCGCATTCCTCGTTCCCACCGCAGCTACACTCGCCGTACCGCCCGAGTCGCCATTCGCCGCTCGCTGTCGAGACCGCCGCCGCCGTCCCACCGCTGCTGCAACCACTGCCGGCGCCCTAGATAGAGCATCGGCCCCCACGTTAGTACTGCCAGGCCGATACTCCACCGTGAACTCAAACTCCTGAAGGGTCAACGCCCAACGATGCAGTTTACCCGTCAAGTTGGGGCTGGTCATCAGCAACTTTATGGCTGCATGATCCGTTACGATGGTAAACGTCCTGCCGTACAAATACGGCCGAAACAGCTTGACAGACCAGACGACCGCCAAACACTCCAGCTCCGTGATACCGTAGTTAGCCTCGGTAGGACTATTGACTTTACTCGCGTAAGCCACCGGTTTCCATCCATTCCCGTGATCTTGCATAAGACAGGCACCCAGCCCGACCTTGCTCGCGTCCGTCACCACACGAAATGGCAGCTTAAAGTTCGGATAGATCAGCAAATGTTTGGTCGTTAGGATCATCTTTACGTACTCGAACGCCGATTCCTGCGCTGGTGTCCATTCCCATTCTGCGTCCTTGCGCAACAACTTGGTCATCGGCGCCATGAGCGAGCCGAACCCTTCAATGAATCGCCGGTAATAACCCGCCAGGTGTACAAAGCGCTTAACTTCCACGGCGTCGACTGGACGTGGGAAGTCTCGCACCGCCGTCACCAACCTCTCCAGTGGCCGCACGCCGTCCGAGCTCAATTCGTGTCCCAGGTACTCCATCTTCCGCGTCGCAAACACGTATTTCTTCAGCTTTAACGTCAATCCCGCAGCCGCCAGACGCTTCAATACACACGCCACCTCAACTACGTGACGCTCAATATCGCCGCGCGTGAAGACGACGATATCGTCCAGGTACACTAAGCAGGTCAACCACGTAAGTCCCCGCAGCACGCTATTCATCATCCGCTGGAACGTGGAGGGTGCGTTCGTTAACCCGAACGGCATCCTCACGAACTGGTACAGACCTTGCTTGGTGGTGAAGGCCGTCTTGGGACGATCAGCCTCCGCGACTCTTATCTGCCAGTAGCCCGCTTTAAGGTCCAAAGTCGTGAACAGCACGACGCCTCCTAACGCTTCCAGAGTCTCGTCTATCCTTGGCAGGGGATAGACGTCCTTCTTCGTCACCTTATTCAACGCTCTGTAGTCAATGCAAAATCGTACCTCGCCATCCTTCTTCTTGACGAGGACCACCGGGAATCCCCACGCACCCTCTCCTTCCTCGATAACACCGGCACCAAGCATTTTCGTCACGTTGCTGGTAACAACCGGGTCGTCAGTCTGCGCCAATCGTCTTCTCTTCAACATGGTAGGGGCCGCGTCTCCAGTGTCGATGTGGTGCTCCACATTTAGTGTCGTCGCAGGCGGACACTACTCAGTGTCCTCCGTGGTCTTCCTGTACGCCCTCAGCAACCTCATCACCAGCTCTCTAGTGTCCTCGTCTTTCTCGCCGATCCTGACCTCGTCCTCATTAGCCAACGGGGTGCCCACATCGCCCAACTCGCCCAACCACGTTAGTACTTGCTCACGCTGCAACTTCCCTCTCACCGCCAACACCTCCACGTCCTCGTCCAGGGGTATCCACTTACTCAGCTCTCTCTTCGATGGCAAACACGTTTCACCACCGCCTGAGTTGATCGCCGGGATCCACGCCTTACCATTACGCGCCCGAGTTACCGTGGCCGCCAACATCACCGGGCCGGTGTGCTGCGTCGGCACAAATATGCCTCTCTCACCGTCTCCAGCAGCAACTGCAACTTCTACAGGAGTAACAGTGCTGTCACGCAACTGCATTCGTCGTGCCATTCGAACTGCCGCGATCCTGGCACTTCCTTCTTTATCGTAAGTCCGGAAGGGAATCGTCACCAAACGTCCGTTGTCACGGTAGCGTACCTCATTGCTATGGAAGTCCATTGTGGCTCCACGACTACTCATAAAGTCCACTCCCAACAGGAACTCGTCCGAGCACCCGGCCACAATGCACGCTTCGACCACGATGTCCTCGTCGAACACATTCCGTAGGTGGAATCGCCACACTCCCACGACATCCAGTAGGAACTCTCCGATACCTTCGACGTAATCCACCGGCGCAGCACGTTGCACCCGGTCTCCATGTTGCATCCAGTCCGTGCCCGCGATCGTGTACCGGGCCCCGCTGTCCATCTTCACATCTCGTGGAACGCCGTCGACTACCATCCTTGCCGTCGGCAACCCGTCGTCCGCACCAATGTATTCCACGTCGGCGTCGTTCATCACGTTTAGTGTTTCCACCAACTGCCGCCGCTGCACCAACCGAACCTTTGCCAGCTCTCCACCATCTCGCACTACTGCTTCGTCACCTTGAGCCACTCTGCGTTCCTCGAGCTCCTGCATTGCCTGTTCTCGCTCCGAGCGACGCGCCGCCTGACGTTCCTTATTGAGACGCTCCTTCTCCTCGGCCGCCTCTTCGTCACGACTGCGCCGACGCTCCACCACCCTCTTAACTTGCTGACGCTTGACAGCTCTTCGCGCCTTACGCCGGGTTATCAACACTCTAGCCACACTGTCGTCTCCGCCGTCAGCGCTGCTTACGCCATCCTTCGCTGCAACTTCCGTACTGAGTCCAGCGCGCAAATCTGCTTGACTCGACACCACGCCATCAGCACCCTCCGTCCGGCTGCCGTTATCACCTTCCGTTCGCACATATCGCGCCGCGGCCATGGCTGGTCGCACCGTGACCCGTGAGCGCTCTGCACGCTCCTTATCCTCCAACATCACATCTGCCTTCATGCACTGCATCACCGCATCCACCCCCGCTACCTCGTCTGCTCCGCCACTCAACTCATCACCTTCTGCTGTCGTCTCCGGCCTCTCACTCACCGCCTCCTCACCGCCGGTATCGCAACCAATAGCCGCATCACCGCTCTTGGCCTGCTCCGGTTGTCGGGGATCCGTCATTGATGTCGGACGCCGTGGTCCCGTCACTGCGCCCGCTTCTAGTCTTCCGACGGCTTCTCCGCTCCTGTCCGACGCTTCATGTACTCGTCATTGCGTGACTTGGCCTCTGAGTTAGTGCAATCCCGTGCGAAGTGCTCGGGCTCGCCGCACGCAAAGCACTTCGGCGGGTTTGGGCAGTGTAGTCTGATATGACCGGGTTGCTTACAGCCGAAGCACATCACCGTATCACCGCCTCTGAGTGCTCCCGCCGCCGTGGGGTCACCGTCTTGTCCCTTCGCCTGTCGAAACGCCGCCTTTAGCTTCTTCTTCACCGGTAAGCCGTCTGATTCCTCGTCGCTTGAGTCCCGATCGCGCTGACGCCGCCCCTTACGCTCCGTCTTCTTACCCACTGGCTGCTGCAAATTCCTCTGGCTGCGCTTCGACGCCTCCCAGTACTTCCCGCTCCACGTGTGTCCGGGTGGCACATCCCACGTACCCGAATAAGCGTTCCAGACACCCTGTGGGTTCGTGAAGAGAGCCATACTCCCGACCTCATTATCCACTGACTCCGTACCATGCCCCTTCGTGGATGACAGCCCTGCTCCACCAATTCCTGGAATTACCAATCGTCTGTCCCATCGTGCCTGCCATGGGTATGATGTATGGGTTCGGCGCAGTGGCCCATGCCTGCCCGATGTTCATCATGCCCTGCGCGACATTACCCAACGGGTCGTCGATCTTCGTGGCTTTCGCAACAGCCCTCTCTAACGTCCTCGGCTTCGGTCGCTGCTGCACCAGTTTCCTCGTTGTCTTGTCCAGGAATCAGTAAAACTGTGCCAACAGGACACGCTCGCTCACCTTATTCTTGCCGAGGTCTCGAAGTACCGCCGCATAGTCCGCATAAGTTTCTCCCGGAGCCATACGCCGCCCATTAACACGCCATTCCGCCGCCGATTTATCCAGTCTTTCTCCATACCGTCGCTGCAACGATTGCTTCAGGTACGACCATGTCCGCTTGCTATCGGGAAGCCTACGATCCATGTTGACCCACCACCGTGCAGCGTTCTCCATCAGCTTGTTCCCGAGGATAAAATAGAGCGCCCTATCTGTCCACTGACCTCGTCCAGACTCCTCCGCACCTTTCAACGCCAAATCGACGCGGTCGATCCACGTGGATACGGACACTTTCGGGAAGGGCGTGTACGTGGGGAGTTCAAGGTCCTTCACACTCCTCTTAGCGGGCGCCCATTGTCCCCTCCGCTCTTGTCGTTCGTGCCGTTTTCGATGCTCTCGTCGCCAGTGTGACCGCCTCAACTGCCTCGAGCCCTCGTCAGGGTCGGACTGGCTCCCGCTATCATCGCTCTCACTGCTATCGTCGTCACTGGATTCACTCTCACTACTCGAGCTGCTGGAGCTGCTCGAGTCGCCACTGAACGCACCGCCTGAGTCGTCGCTGCTGTCGTCCCCTCCGAGTGACCCCGAGGACCTCGCTCGCGCCGAACGTCGCGCCGTGCTTCGCCGCCGTTGCTCTCCTTCCTCCTCAGAATCGTCACGCCCGCTGTCATGACGCCTTGGTCGCCTCGTACGCCCCGAGCTGCGTCGTCTCGGCTCCTCCCGAGTCCGCTGGCGCTCCGACTGCCGCGCATCGTGCCCAGCGTCGCTCGGATCTTGGTGCAGACGTGTCACCATCGCCCGTAATTCGCCAATAGTTGCAGCCATCGCGTCCACCGTCGATTGCGAAACTGTCCTGTCCTGTACCGGTGCCCCGTCATCTCCTGTCTCTTCTCGCGCGTACCTTATTGCACTCTCTGCCGCCTGATCGTTATTGAGAGGCGAATGGTCGGTTGGGATTGGGTGCGCGTCGTCGTCGCCCACTTCAATGTGCAATTGTACCGCAACGCCGTCATTCGCCGCCTTCAGCCTCAACACCGTGCGTTCAGACACAGACTCTGCCTGCGTAGCGCCTTCCTGTCGATTCTCCGTGCTGTCCTCGCCATCTCCATCTCCAGCAGGAACGTCTCGCGTCGTCTCCTTGTCGTGACCACGTTTCTAGCCTTTCGCGTACCGTAGTGAAGTCCGAGTCTTCACCTTCGTTGCCTTAGATGCTGCCGCCTTCGTTCTCGTCCTCGTGGTCGCCATTTCGTCTTGTACTGCTCGTAGGTTGCTTGCTTTAGGCCCCGGTATGACCACCATGAAACAGGCCAATTATCTTGTCCGGCCGTGGGGCAGATCGTATTGCTCCACTAGTGCTGCGCTGGGGGTTCGCCCTGTAAGTCGTCTGTCGTCTACGAGCGTGCTCGTGCTACTGGCCGACAGAAACCACTTGGTTCTGCGCCGGAACGTTCGCCTCACGCCCGTTCCTATTTGTATTTACGTAACACTAGCCTCACTCCGCTAACGTACTCCTACTCAACCTCCAAATGCTTTTCCAAGCACCAGCCTTTCACGCCGCTGCGCTACTTCGTCACACGGGCTCTCCTATACCGAACGCTACCCGCCTCACTCACGCAGACCTCAGGTGCCCCGTAGAGCTCCTCGCCATGCCACTCGATTCGTCAACGATGCCCGTGCAGTCACCACGTGCGCCGCTTGCTGTAGTCGCTCACGAAGCGGGTTGGCCCTGCTCGTTCGCCTCCCTGCTTCGCTCGCTCTCCGTTTCGCACACTCGGACAGCCTTCGTCTGCCGGTCCTCGTGTACTCTCTACTCCGTTCACGCACTCGGTCGACTATTACGCCAACCTCGTACGCTCTTTCTACTCCGTTCACGTGCTTGGTCGACTGCTACGTCAACCGCGTACGCTCTTTCCACTCCGTTCGCACACTTGGTCGACTGTTACGTCAAACCTCGTGCGCTCTACCGCTCCGTTTGCGTCTTCCACCGCAATTCGTGTCAGGACTGTGCTCCAAGCCGCAGATCCAAAAGTGAGCTGCCCCGCTCGTTCGCCTCACGCCGCTTCTCAACATCGGTACCTCACGCCGCGGCTGCCTCACGGTACTTCAGCTCAGCTCACCCCACTATCTCCGTTCCTCCCACATCCACTCCGTTCCACTTCACCCCGTCCTCCGTTCCAGCTTAGGCTTTCGCGGCCACAGCCATCCGCCTCCGCGCCCACGTCAGCCTCCGCGCCCACATAAGCAGCCGCGCCCACATCAGCTCCTGCGCCCATATCAGCTTCCTCCACCTCGTCTCCCAGACCTGACGTGCCGCCCGTGTGCCATTCGTGCGACTGATCACCAACTGGCTCGACACCCACGTGGTCCACGTAACTTTCCGACTCGTTACAGGGTTATGAGTTGCCGTTACTGGACTGCGTGGACCACGGTGCGAGGATCTCCACCAAAAGCTAGCTAAGATCGTGTAGGTAGCAAATACGAGTGCCAAGATGGCGCAGTTGCTGGACGTAAATTCTAGAGTGTGCCCTTTAAGGTAATGCATTGGTCAAGAAAAAGTGTTCTTTATGATGACGTTGTACGGCGCGCATTCGTAGAACCAATACTGACCATGTTACAAGCTGTAGAAGAATCATGAACGCGTCGTTGCTACCGAACTGAGAGATTTATTACGATCTATTTTTGGTACGAAGTGGTGCACTCATTTACATATTGGAACGCACGAATATGTTCAAAGAGAAAATACCATTACATTTTTCTGTGATATATGAAATGAAACAAGAGATAGCAGGGTTACCAAATTAAAGAAGACTGATGAAACAGTGATCTTTAGGCACAATTTTTTTTATCTAATGAATGACATAAAAGGTTAGAGTTTTTCTTTAGGTCGAGTGCCGTCCCTGGAGAAACTTAATATTAAAATCCAGAGAATTCAAGCATTCTTTTTTTTTGCTTTAACGCGGATTAGAAATTTTAGATTCAACTACTTTAGTAAGACCTAACAGCCACGCATGACCTATTATTCTCAACAAAAGTTTTGACGAGACGAAAAATATCTTGCTTTTAGTAAGGTCTGGCACTCATTAAGACGTGACAAGCATTCGTAACCCGGATGTCTTACGCTGAAAAGTCGCATTCTATTGGGGGAAATGCAGCATATTATGACAGCGATACTGTGGCCCCCGTTTCCCTCACCCAGCGGCAGTTTGTCGATTATGTAGACATGCTTCTATGTGTAGCACTTACAACATCATTTACGAAGAAGGCGAATCCTATTCGTACAGGAAATAGCCACTTTACACATTTCAATCTATCACATCTGGCAGACAAACTTTAACAATAACAGCAAAGCAATCACTATTGTATTTGATCGTTTTCGGTCTGAAAACCAGTGTATGATTCATTAAATATCACATCGATTGTTCGAACTGGGAGCTCACCTTATACTCACCTACCATTATAATATACTAGCCGAGCGCCGCCGCTACGCGGCGGTAATTTAGGTTTAGCTCTACTTGCTTTGTCCCTCATGGCTTCGCTACGCTTCGGCGGGATAATTAAAAAACGGTGAACCCATGTGTACCTAAATCGATTTTTTTAATTTACTTTTTTTGAGTCAGCATGATGCTTACCTGGTTTAAGAAATAATTATTCTAATGATCTTGAATCAAGATTCTTGGCGCAATCTCTTTTTTATTGCTGGCTATCACTGTATCTTCATATTACCAGACCACCAGCACTTCAAATAACATATATACAAACGCTTCACAATATGTTTCGTTTAGCGTCGTGCTCGATATCTCGGGCCATTTCTTAGCCGCTATGAAACTTAGCTCATACCAGCACAAACGATAGTAATGCCTGTCCAGCTTGCACGACTTACCTGCTTGTACTGCCTATTTCAGCTGGTAAGTAACTAAAGATTGTTCACTTCTCATATCAAACTCAATGAAAGCTAAACTATATTCAAATTGTACTATTTTTAATGTATGTAGCGATCATTTTGTGCTAATTCAGAATTAAAACTCGCATATGTGCCAGTTATGATTGAACCATTTGAATATTGTGTCGCAAGACGCCTCGCTGCTGTTGCTGTTGACGGTAGTGTCTTCTATTTGATAATTTAACGATGATTTAAGGATTATTGGACGTCATTTAGGCTCCAAGTTTATTAACATTTCTTTATGGGGTCTACTTAACCAACTATAATTTACACCTCTCGTGTTTTGTTGTTGTCTTGCCGCTCCATTTAAAATCGTGTCGTACGCCTCTGTCGACGACACGTCCGCCAGCTAAATAGTATCGGATTTTGCTGTCCTAACAACTCTTAGAAAACAATGGCTTACAGCAGTAACACATATGAGTTCATTTTATTCAATCCAAAACGATCTATCTATCTTTATGGATCAAGTGACAACGTTTATTTGCAGCGTTTTGCTCTTACGGCCAGCTTCGGTTGTACATGTACTACGATTTGGCAGCTCAGTCAGTTACCTCACTCTCAGATAATTTATTAATATTTCTACAACAAAGCAGTTGTAGTTGTTATAGTCATTGTAACTTGCAGAAACTATTAAGTGCAGAGTATTACATATTTTAGTATAACCTTGAAAACACGCATTCCTACGTGTACGCTAAGCACCTTGCAGCTTAGGAAGCGTCTTTAGGGGCTACTTCATTTGAGAATAAGAAGCTCTGTCTGTTTAGCACCTAAATATTAAAAGCAACATAATAATATTATTAGAATTTTAAATATTAATACTTCGTAATATTAAAACGATGCCGCCTTCGAATAATGGATAGTCTTGTGCAAAGCTCCGTGTGAACCACATGAATTTACTGATGTAAGCTACATAATTCTGTTTTAACCAATCGAAGCCACCTTCGCTCCGCTCGGCAGCCAATGGGAAAGCTAAAAAATCTGAGCGTTTCGTGTGACGGACGGACGGACACCGCGCTAGCATTGATAGTTTAGGACTAGCCGTTTGCCGCTGCTACGCGGCGGAGTGGCATGGTTAGCTGGAGATACGGTGGCTGCAAATTTAAGTGCTTCTTGATGTCGCGTACTTTGTGAGCGTCGTTCACCCCAGTAGGTCTTGGCTTCGTGTACTTAACCACTTACCATTCTGTAGTCTCATGTGGACCCGTATAATATCGTGGATTGGTACGCTTCCGTTCCTCCGTACGACAGGTTGAATGTCATGTTGTTCAATGGCTCGCGCTCTACCGTGTTCTGCCTGACATAGTGGCTACTGCTGATGCGTGGTCCATGCCGCTTAGTGGTTATACCTCTTTTTTAAGTTCATGCTCTTTAGTATGGCCTCTTTCGTGGCTGCTAAATATTCATTCTTCTCAAGGGTTTACGTGGATTCCGCAGGCTTCATGTCCATAATCATTCATGGTTGATAGCGTTCCATTTCTGGTACCCTCGCCAATGGGTGATCATTCGAAGTTTTCTGTCACCTGTGTGCCGCGCATTCCTGTGGTGGCTCCATCTACCGCGTTATCGCGCTATCGTGCAATCGCAATGTGGTTATACTGCCTATGCAATCGTGATCGCATAGTATATATGTTTTGCCAATGTTATCGCGCTCTACGATGGTTCCGTGTTCCGCGGTGTGCAATACTGGTCTCCAGAAGCGTTTTCCCGCGCTTTTGTGGCTGGTCGGCCGTCCGGGTAAACGTGTTTTAATGAAGTATCGTCATCAGTGGCCCGTCGATCTCAGGTTCTACAGTGCTATCGTGCTCAGTGGCTCGGTGATTCCCGTGGCTGCTTGTTCTCCCATGTTTTAATGGCTGTCCCATCGTCCAAGCTATCGTGCTATCTCTTGGTGTCGCGGTTGGTCTGTCGTCCAAGCTTTCGTTATCTAAAGTAGTATCGCGCTCCCCAGTGAGCTCCGGTTCTACCCTGGTATCGTGTTTCAATACTCGACAACCTCCCGTTAATGGTCTTCCGCGGCTTCATGTTTGGTTCGTCGACTGTGCTCCGTGTTCAACCTTGGTGCAACGGGAGAATGTCTATCCGTGCACTCTTCCCGCTACGTGTTTTACCGTGGCTTCGATAGTGCATACTCTTTCGTAGCCCGTGCTTTCCAACATGTTGGGATGTCATTTTTTCAATTACGTTCCGTCATTCGTACGCTCCCGTCATGTTCTTGCCATTCCACGTTTTTATGATAGCGTGCTCTTCCGTCTTTCAAGCTACGCACAAAACTTCGTGGTTTGCATCGACTAAGGCTTCTATCATCGTCCATCCTTCCGTGCTTCGTGTTGCTCTTCTATCCCATCGTGTACATAGTGTGGGTCAGTGTTACTTCGTTTTCGTGTTCTCGCTTAGTCACGTGCCTCCGCAAACTTAATCACAAACGCCGTTCCCATTTTTTTATGTACGCAACATATATATGTTGGAAAGTTTGCACAATATTTAAAGGTCGCACACTACTGCAAAATAAGATGACACTTTTTCCCGGAGACAGTGTGGGGTGCAGGAGAGTAAGCGACAATAGTCATATTTTAAAGCTGTCACATTATAGTTCAAAGTAATACAATTGTGATCTATTATCAAGCGCTGATGTAGTTATTAAATGTACTACTACTACAAATGAGCGCAAGCAAATATATGAAATAACTTTATAATAGTACTACGCAAAACAGTATTGAAAGTGTTATTATTGGAAAAGTACCATGAAGCCTAAAACATTATTCTTTTATCAATACTAACCTTTCGATTAAGGCCGAAAAATAAGTCACACAAACGTACATTTTTTTTAACAGCTCCTACGACGATATAGTACGTGTGTGCTCATCGGCGCCTTCTACTAATGCTAACTAACGCGTACACAGGCAGCGCCCTTTGCGTCGAGAGGCGCTCCGCGGCTGAAAATGGGGTAAAATGAAATTTAAACGCTGCATTTAAGTGTAGTCCACATTTAATATGTACACCACATATTGCAATTTTAGCGAATCGAGGCCGCCTTCGTTGCGCTCGGCAGCCAGTAGAACGCGCGTATTAGCGTGAGTTTATTAACCCTAGCCGCGGACGGACTGACGGACAACACACTTCACTAGAGGGGTAAGACTAGCCGTTCGCCGCCGCTACGCGGCGAAGGTGGCAGGTTTTAGTCCAAGGGGAAATGGGCTCCCGCCTTCGCTACGCTCCGGCGTAAACAGGGTTTATGTAAACGTGATGTATTAAATGCATATGAAATTGAACATTCCTACTCTCAACCAAAGATCTGCCTGTAGACAATGTTCTGGGCGTAGACCCCATCCTCTTCCTCCAGCTTTGGGTACTCGACCAGCGCCTTGAATCTTGATCTTGAAGTAACTCGCGACATCGCAACGTACAGCTGCCCGTGGGAGAAGCAAGGCGTAGCAAGACACAGCCCCAAGTACTGCACCGTTTGTCCTTGCGCCTTGTTAATCGTCATCGCAAAGGCCGGTTGGACAGGAAATTTCTTGCGTCTCAAATGAAACGGAAAGCTCCGAATGTCTCCGTCACTGATGAAAACAATGCGGGGAATCAACACATGTTGCCCTTGACGCTCACCGGTCATGATTGTGGCGTGGATGACATGTGGCTTGAGGGCCACGATTCGAAGCCGTGTTCCGTTGCACAGCCCTAGATCTGGATTTAAGTTTCGCATCATCATGATAGGCATTCCTACCTTGAGAGTCAACTTGTGGGGAGGCATTCCACTGATATTCATCGAGTGGAGTACCTCCTGCTCGAAAAAATTGCCGTCACCGTCGTCTTGTACAGAATCGGAAGACATGGATTCCCGCGCCTGTCCAGTTAATCGATCGGTCACCGCTTCATTGATGCGGTGCACGATTGCGTTCGTGGTCGTGAGGATCGTTAGGTTAGCGAAATACTCGTCGGTAGCAACCTCGGGGTTATTAATCTCGCCATACATCTCGTCAATGATCCGATACATGCCTCTTGGAATAACGCCCGGACGAATTTCCTGGTCCTCGTCCTCTGGCACAGGAGGATTCTCAATCAGCATATCGCGCGGGATCTTCATGTAAGCGCTTCCTAGGGAAGGAGCTACATCATGCCTTTCCTCCCCGACTTGCAACAGGAACTCGGAGAACGCAGCCATTTCCTCAGCTGTGTCTGCAGTATCAGCTGTGCGCACTCGCATGTTTTCCGTAAGACGGAACGTCTGGAATTGGGGCCACAGCCTAGACGACTTGAGGCAAGCGTCAATTGTCTCGACGGGTGTTCCATTTTTAACGACCGGGAGAATCTGGCGGAAATCTCCCGAAAGTACAAACACTTTCCCCCAAAAGGCTCGGTATCGTTATCAAGTATGTCCCGCAGTGCTCTGTCTACTGCCTCGAATGCGTGGCGATGTGCCATAGGTGCTTCGTCCCAAATAATCAATCTTGCATGCTTGATCAACTCCTGAATATGGGAGTTCTTCCTGATACCGCACGTCGAGCTCTCGTTCAATTTCAAAGGGATCTTGAATGTAGAATGCGCTGTCCTACCACCCATAAGTAAGAGCGAGGCAATAACGCTAGACGCCACAGCGATGGCGATTTTCCCCGAGAGTCTGGCCAGTATGTTTCGAAGCAGCGTAGATTTTCCAGTACCACCCGGGCCATCGACAAAAAATAGTTTCTTGCCTTCCTCCGGGCATTCAACCGCTTCAATAATCTGGTCGTAAACCACCCGCTGACTTTCGTTTAGCTGATCTTCTGTGTTTACAACCGCCTCCAAAGCTGACGCATCGTATCCAGTGAGCTCACGTCGAAGTAATCCGTTTTTGGCGAAGCGCTTCACGAATCAATGTTGGGAACGACCCCAACTGAGGAAGCTCGTCGAAGTCAGCTACCGCATACCCACTCGCTTGAAGTAGTTCTTGAATGCTCATCAGCGTTTCACATTCGACCAACGCCGACTTAAAGGGGTCCATCAAAGCCTGATGTTTGCGTGCGAAGTCTTGGGAAAGATCCGCGAAAAACCGATCCCATAGAACACCAACATTTGCTGGAGCTGAATACACCAGAATGGTGACGAAGAGCTGGCGTAGCTGATACGGCATTTGGAACTCAGCTGCTTCCCTCAAACACGAAACCCACTCGTTATCATTCTCCAAGTAGCCAGCTTCCCGCGCCGCAATTTGAAATGTGGGGCAGACAATCCCGTTAACCGCTCTCAAGTCTTCAAACGACGTTGGACTCCTACGCTGACAGAGCAGTAGCCGAAGATAGAAGCGCTCCATATCGCGAGGGGACACGTGAATCATGCGACCAACGGCAGCTTGATACTGTTTCCTGCGGACCCACCTTTTCGGTTGACCTTTCTCCGGCGCTTTCCAGCAGAACTCTTTAGGGATGTCCTGATACAACATCGTTCTGGCAATATGATTCTCGGGCACTTCGCTCGCACACAACTCAAAGAATCTGGTCAGCATCGTGTGACTACCACGTTCCAAAACCGCCTCCGGGTTTTCCGTCTCGCGAAAGCAAATCGTCTGGCCTAACTCGAGATGAACCGTTAGCTGAGTAACCGCATGGGTTTTTCCCTGAATCGTGAAATCGAGCAGGCGCATGCAAGCTTCCACCGGAGAAATGTACCGGGCGCTCAAGAAACGTAGAATCTCATTTAATTCTAGACGCGCACTCTGCTGCCCTCCTCGGACTTCTTCCACAGTGAGTATAGCCATGTCGGGTCCTTTGTACACATACTTGTACAGGTATTTAACCGCAGTAATATCCGTCCACACTTCCACATTGACGTGGCAGTTGTACATCTGGGATATGTACGGGTTGTACGGTACAACCCACTGGTTGATCGTAGCATTGTCGTAATCTCTGCCTTTGAACTTTAGAACACCTTTTTGCCGCCGACGTCGTCTGTACACTGAATAACCATTGGCATTGGCTTGTGTAACTTCTGCTAAGGGCTTCGGATACCCCTTGGTGCACTTGCCGTCCTTCATACACGCGCAGGAAGGGTTTGCAGGCCCGCATGGGCCATGGAGCATGCATGACATGACCGTCTCATACAGCAGATGGTTTGTATCCTTATCTGGGATCTCAGCGCATACCATCTTGTCTACGATCTCGCGCGTTCGAGGTTTGTCTTCATCAGCCAGAATCATCAATACGTGAGCGTGGGGGAGCCCTCGTTTTTGAAACTCAACAACGTAAATCCGCGCGCGCACTCGCCCCAGGACGCCTTGGTTTAAATCGTCAAGCGTCGCTTGCAGTTTCTGCTGCCACACGCGAGCCACGATGTCTGGTCGATCTTGAGCTGTCTGGATATCGGAAGGTATCGCTTCAAGAATCTCGTCCCACTTAGGGTTGCACGTTTCCGTCAGGAAGACGTCGGGCCGTCCATACTCCCGAACAATTGCCATCGAATCTTGATACGACTTGTACATGGACCGCGGGCTACCCAGGTGCGAAGCCGGTAGTATCATACGCTTGCCAACCTGATTAAGAAAGTGGGTTGGACGTCCTCTGCTGACTCCGTCCCGATCCGGGTGCACCAATCTGTTCTGGGCACGGTCGTATTATGACAGCAGCACTTCTCCTTCCGCCAGAGCCAAAGTATCTTCGTTGAGCAAAGCGTCTTGAACACCCCTGTATTGATCGGCGCGTAGTGTTTTCTGATTGTCGGCCACCCAGCGAAGCTGTTCTTGCTCACAATTTGCACGCTGATCTACACACCACTGTTGAAATAGACGCCCGCCTTGGTGGAGAGCGGACTGGTCATCCACTTTCTGATGAAGGCGGAACGCGACATGTTCACGAAGCGACATCGCCTTCTTGTTTCGATACTCAGCACCATTCGCGAACTCGTCTGTGTAGGTCAAGCCCTTCTCTCCATATGGATGGAGAAGCGGGTATTGGAGTGGATCGTAATCGGCGTGAGTCTCGTACAAACGTATCAGTCTTTGATCGCGTGTAAAGAGCAGTAGATCCCGAGGCTGAGCCAGGTTGCCATCCTCAATGAGGGTCGTAGCCACTTCAGACACAGTGGGGCGGTTATGAGTCCTCGGTCGCGAGGAGTTATCATGCAGACGGAAGACCAAATCTAGTTGAGTCTCCGTGTTGTGTTGGCGAACTTGCTGCCCAAAGTGGAGGAACCGTTGCGCTAATGGGTTGTGCTCTGCCATCATTTTCTCGATGTCTAGTAGTGCAACACGATCCAGATCCGCGAATATACCAAGACGTCGCTCCGCGCGGCGTTGCATGTCTGGATCCACAATGTAGATCTGCGCAAACTTGGGTGCTACCCGCGCGCCTGTCCGACGGTCTATGTGGGGAAGGAGGGACCCTAGGTAGTGCCCCATAGCCCCTTGAATGCGATATGTGTACACCCCGTGTGTACCGGCAACGCTCTCGTCTTGACGTACGTTTTGAAACGATCGGTTTGAGCACGAAGCACCAATCGACGTAAATGCGAAGGCTTGATTGTAGGCACGAATTTGACGGCGGAACTCGGGATCTCCGTACAGCTGAAGCGGTTTTGGTGGCGCGGGGTGCAGTGGAGGCAGCTTTACCCTGCCTGCCAGACAGCATGATATCGCAGACTCGCCTGGCCACTTCCAAGCGTTGCAGATCGGACAAACCGTTGTTGTCGGAAGCTTGTGCCGACCGTTGACCACGTCGTCACCCGTTATCATGGACGCATCGAAGTCTGCGAGGGAAATAAGAGCGTGACCATGACGAACGCATTGGCGTCGAGTGCGCACCCGCTCGAGTTCCTGCTGGCGCTCTTCTGCTGTCTGCCCTGTTCTCCGATTTAATTGCCGTAGTCGGTCTAGCTCACGTTCAGCATCTCGTTGTTCCTCCGAGAGGTGTCCTCGCCGATTCGCATGTAGCTGGCGGTCTAGCTCGCGTTCAGTATCCCGTTCTTGCTCACTCATCCCCACTCTGTGTGCCGTTTGGTGCTGCCTGTTCTGATCTCGGTGCTCCTGAAGCTCCTCCCCGCGCATCCGAGCTCTACGGGCGCGCTTGCGCTCAGCGTATTTCTTCCGGGCACGATCCTGCTGAGAGAGTGACATGTTAGCTCGTCTCGTGCGAGCTCTCTGCGCATCACTGGTACGGTCGCGATCTTTCTGAGACAATGTCCTGCTAGCTCGTCTTTCGCGAGCTCGTTGCGCTGCTGAGACCGGAATCGCTTCTTGAACAGAAGCTGGAGGTATTGCAAATGAAGCCACCTCAGCGGCTCCCGCTTGATACGCGGCCTCCATCTGAGCTGCAAAACGGCGCTGATGTACCGAAGGATCGGACTCTTCCGTCTTCTCCTCCTGATCTTTAATACGATGAGCCGGAACTTCCGTCGCTTCTGTGACCTCTGGCTCGTCTTGGTGTACGCTGAGGGCCTTCTGCTCTTTGTTCAAGTCGTATCGTTTCTTTCTGCGCTTGGTCTGACGTCGTTTTCGCGCATACTTTTCCTCTTGAATGGGTGTCGCGTTAATGCGTTCGTTCTCGCGCTGGGCCTCCTCGAGTTCCTCGCGCGTCCTCTTTCGCTTACTCCGGACCATAGCTCTGCGAACACGAAAACGTGACGCGTTAGACAATGTCTAAGTACACCGCACGTCGCTGTCGGGTTTGCGGTCAATGGACCAGGTGCCAAATGTGCTCTCGCGCATAGTGGGCGGTGGGATGAAGCCCCAAGAACCCAGAGGGTTCTAGAACTAAATCCCCTTAGCACGGCTACCTACTTGCAGGATAAAATCCCTCAAGTTATAAGCTACCCCCTAAGCAGCCTCAGGAACCTCGGACTATCTGTATATGTGTGTCTTGCTAGCTACTAATGCAAACTAACATGCATACACGCAGCGTACCTTGAGTAACGTGGCGTTCCGCGGCTTCCATTTTGAAAATGGGGGCAAAATGAAATTGGAGCGGTGCATTTAAGTACGATGTGTAGACCACATACAGTGTGTACACCACCTAATGCGATTTTAGCCAATTGGAGCCGCCTTCGCTGCGCTCGGCAGCCAGTAGAACGCGCGTATTTGCGTTACATATATTAACCCTAGCCCGTTACGGACGGACTGACAGACAGACACCAGACTCCACTAGAGGAATAAGATACCCGACGGCCAACATGTCATGTTAGAAGCCGCCGATTGAGTCACAATTTGAAAGCTGCTGTATGCAAAGGAGGTAATGAGAAAAAGAAAATAGCTTCTGATAATCAGCTGGGACAAATAAAAGGCGGATGGAATAACACAGCCGTTTACGTAGTACATAAGGCAAGATCGTAAGTGCTGACATTGTGCAGTTCTCTGACCCTTCAATGATTTATGTATCGGTTTAGAGACGAGCTTCAAGAGTATATAGCGCAGATGAAAGCATCCGGGTCCGTTTATGTTTATTGTATGATGCAATACTCGTTCATGCAGGTCGGCAAATCTATAGAGCTTCCCACTGACCAATTTACAAATTAATGTGCAATAAATCCCAGATTTTCTTAGTTAAGTGCTGACTGCGAAGGTTGCTGCTGCAGCCTTTGCACACTCAGCACATAGTCTACCTCCTGTTAGCATAGCGGTCATAAATAAAGTGTCAGGAGAGCTCACACTACGAGTCGTCAGCTACGACTCCTAGCGTTGTCACTGAAGCCGCTCGCTGAGCAGTGTTCTGTGACTTTTCAACTCATTGATAATTTAACAGATAGTTTCATCCAATCAGACAGGCTGATTTTCCGTAACCTCCACGTCTTATGAATGCTCGACACAAATGATTCAACTACCCTAACTGCCCTTTTGTAAGCCGGCGTTAGACGCATGACCTATTTTTTCTCAACAAAAGGTTTGACGAGACGAAAATATCTTGCTTTTAGTAAGGTCTGGCACTCATTGAGATGTGACAAGTTGCAGATTGTGGCTCATGGGTTATATGCTGTTGTCATCATACATTCCTATTCGGTAAAACACAGAGTGATTTGACGCAGCATCACTTTGATCGTTTATTTAGCACACCGTGATCTCCGGTATCAGCTTGGCGGATTCGAGCCATGATTACGAAGCGATGGACACCAGAACAATTTCATCTTCTGCTCAACAACCTCAGCAGCCACTTTAAAACGCATAAACTACAGGCGTGAAAGAGCGCTTCTACGAGTTGAACCGGCTTAATGATGTTTTCCGGGGTGCCGCTGAAAAAAATATATGATCGACTACGCATGACAATAGAAAACGAAAGTCATCGACGCTGATGCGAAGGTCACGTCATGCTCGATCAGGATCCATGCGGAACATTTGTTCCGGAAACCATTTTGCAGCCTTAACAGCGCTACTGTGGTACAAATACCGAGATCCCAAGGCAAGCGATCCAGTTAGCGCCCTCCATCTCATCTCCGCTTATGTCGTCGTCACTTGAGTCTTCTTACGCAGCATACAAAACGTGAGCTTCGAGGCGTAGGTTTGTAGCCCCCCCCCCGAGTTCCTTCCTTATCGACCATGCGACTGTGTACTCGATGATAGTGGTGGTACTTAAAACCCCGAAGTCTTACAATGCTATAATTGCACTGTATTATAAAATGGCAGGATGCTGAGGCCTCACGGTTGGAAGGATGCAGGTTTTATGTGATTAGCTAATTTACAAAACCTGCAACCTGCCGTGAGAGCCACTATTAAAAAAATTCCAGAAGTACAAGCGGAATCTTTAAGATGGCTAAGTGCTAACTGGAAAATGATGCATTAAAGTCAACACTTGAAATCATTATACGACACGTTAGCCTCGTCCGCATAAGTGCAGCCAGTATCATGTGACCAAGAGTGTCATAATATGGGCCTGCGTGAGATAAAGAAAAAAAAATTTCACACGATTAGGGTGCCGTGCAATTTACATATCAAATACAAGTGCCAGTTGATGTAGAAGCCCCCTCCCCGAAATTTGGTTTTGAGCAGCACCAGTATACAATAAACGCCACTAGTTCAAGCACCGAGAAAATCAGAATACTCGCCACTATCGACGCCAGCTTATTCTCGCTCATCGATACAGCGTGGGGATGATATGCTGCCACAGCAAGATACAGTAATCAGCAGCTTACTCGACCATAGAGTACGCATTCGGTATGAATAACCGTATGAAGATCCGTTTGAAGGCGTACAACTTATAAGTGCTGCGGACGTGGGAGCCATATGCAACGCTACGAGAAAGTTTTAAATACTATTCGATTTTTCACTCCCAAGGCGTTTTTATGCTGGAACTTAAGCTCCTGGCATCAGACTTTATTGGTTTGAAGCTTGTTGAGTAAGGGGCAAATAACGAAGTGAGTAAATTAGTGCTAACCAAAACTGCCGAACATGTCTCTTTAAACACAATCTCTCTGTTGTTCCTCCTGTTGTCTTCTCGTAAGTGTGGCGTAATCACTAATGCTATGTGCCTTCATCCAATCATAGCGCTCCAACATGTGATTACCCAATGGCGTTGTAGAAGCAGCTCCAGCCAATAGTGGAACGGCTCAGTAACTGCTCCAACGGTCACGTCTAACCGTTCTGAGCCGGTACAACGGCAACACTCGATTCATTAACTCTAAGAAATCTCTGAATATTGAAATCCCAATAAAGAAAAGCGTGAGTAAAAAAACTTCGTGATGTATGGCCCAATTATCCGAAAGGAATCGGAAAACTTGATCATTGCCACTATACCACCACATACGCCGAGGCAACAGTCAGGCAGATGCCAGGTTCGAAATTGACTTTAGTCCTTTTGATTCGTGACACTAGCCCGACCAAGACAATAAATATCCCTAGAAACATTCGAGCCAAGGGTGAGAAATTGGCTTGCCACTCATCGAAATGTGATTGTTTTGTGAAATCCGCCTACATTTGACTTTTCTGGGTGGTAAAGCAAACACAAAATCTAAGTCGCTGCATTAGGATTCTACGGTTATTGCGTGGCAAAGCTAGAACCATCACCCAGTTCAATTTGGAGCAGAGCGTACAGCAAACACAAAACCCAAGTCGCTGCATTAGGCTTCTACGTTCTTTGCGTGACAAATATTGAACCAATCACGCAGCTCAATTTGAAGTAGAGCGCACAGCTATTAGAGGTGCAGCCATAACTGAAACTTATGTGGTATTATAGACAGCAACAGCTCGCCGGATTGATGTCCGTTTGTGATAGTCGCGCAACGCGAGCAGTCGCTCCGCAGATCAACCACTTCGATGAGCATTTTGCCAGCGATTCCAGGATAAAGCATAGATGGGTAGTATTTTTCTTCGCCAGTAATAGATAGTACTATTACTGTAACGGGGTTACATGGTGTGGAACACACAGGGGTACGAAGTACCCGGAGAGTTAACAAACTATCCGTACATAAGTTGGAGAGTTAACAAGGTCTCTCAGTACGTTGGCTGAAAGCCATACGTTATGCATTTGATTAGGTTTAACTATGCTAGATAGTTAAACATATACATTTACCCCTAGGCGGCTTGGCCGCAATAATAGTAAATAAAACACTTCTGGTTTTGAAGCATAAAAGTTAAGGTACTAACTTTGAGCCCTGGTCTTGGGCTGTAAGTGTCCTTTGGATAAGGAACTTAGTATTAGTGACTCTTTGAGTCGAGCGTCTTCCTCTGATGCTAAAGCTACGGCAGCCCCGCTGCAATTACTACTACTAAAGTAGCCAGCAATTATGATTCTTCTGCTACGATAGTAACTAGAGCTACGATTATAGCCTTGCTAGTACTGTTGAGTTACTGGTGAGTTACTATCGAGATCCAGGCGGACACCTGACAATCCTCCATTTGACCACCGCTATGGCGCTATGGATCGTATTTGGATGCAGACTGCTTGGCACAATATCGCTCTCGCTTCTCGTCCGCTTCGTCGCACGATTGAACCACTGGTTGCTTGACGCAGCACATGAGGTCAGCACATTGCCCTAGGGAAGCGGCTCTACGGCTACTTCAGGATACGGTTGCTCTTTCAAGGTCGTTGTGCCCCTTTGCTCGGAAGCCTGCTCAATCACTCCCAATTTGTTTTGGGAGCTCAACGCTATAGACGACAGCGACATTTACCACCTCAACTACGATGAATGCGCTTTTATCAACTGCGTCAATCCAGAGTTGGCGCAAACAGATCCGTGTTCTGTCTGTGACAGAGAAATCCACCACCTGTGCTTCGACGGCCTGCACGACCTTGGTAATATATCTGTCGGTGAGTTACATCGAAACCTCTATAGCTATTAAGTTAATAGCTAGCTATGCGTAGCTACATCTTTTGCAGTGACTCTTGGGTTGCTGCGTGAAAGGTAAAAAAACCACAGTCTGGAGTGACATTCCCTGTGAACGACCAGTTACACGCTTTCGAAGCTGCGGATAGGTCACCAGGCGCGCCGCACCAGTGTGCCAGATGGTCGACAAGTACCGAGCGCGAGACAGTGGCGTTGTCCTGCAGCCAGTCATTGGAGGTGACCTTGCCTCCCGGAAGCCAAGTCTGCGCAGACTCCTTCGGCATCCCACTTGACGTCCACGATTACCTCCAGATCGGCTAGAGGGACAGAATGTGGGATGTCGCGCACATGTTAGCGACACCGTACGCAGTCGGAGACGATGACGAAGTCAAGACGTTCACGCACAGGGCTCCTGATTATGGCATTGTTATTTATCGGGAGCCCGCCTTCAGTATAAATAATGGTAGTGGACAGCTAGTGTCCAGCAATAGTTTATGACACCTACAAACCGCACGCAATAAATAAGAACATAATGCACAGCAAAGTAACTTCATGTTACTTGTTAGCGAGTGGCCTCACCGACGGTCTTTACTGTCCAGTACCCACCGTGTTGCCGCAGAAAAAGCACCATTTCCAGATTAATTGGCTGCAGGCTGCGAGGCTCTTGCCCGTCCGTCGTCTGTGCAACGCTAAAAACGCTCAACCAGGTTAGACATGGGCGAAATGACGCTTAGCAGATTGTACATTGGTCGAACCGCTGCCGGCCTGGCGTCTCTTCTGTAGATGTTCTACAGCAGAACCTTCTTCTTCGCTGACGGCTGCATCCTCAGCAGCACTAGGTGCTCTTTCGTCCGCGCAGCGGAAGGGCTGCAGTGCCGCCTCCTCCGCCCTTGTCAGCCGGTGGCTGCCACCGAGGACGCTTATGCAGCCCGAACCGAAGTCGGGACTGTGGACGATGTCGGCACGGGGTCCTATATGATACAAAGAAAAATGTTAATGAAATGAACGTTGACTCACAATATTATACAATAAAAATAGAGCTTACCGAGATGTGTGGTGTACTGCGGTTTTACGGCAATGAGCCACACACCCGAACATCTAACAATGTGACGCTTGAGCCTTGTAGTGCTCTGGAAACTGATTCCTCCTTTTTCAGCCCCTTGATCAGCGACAACAGGCGCTTGTTGCACGACAGCACTGGAAGGACGTCCCCGAGCACATGATTTGTCGAGTCGAGGTGCTCGAGGAGCTAAAAATAGCGATGTAGTATACACAAGGTTGAGCTCCAGCGTGTGTCATGTCGAATCCAAGGACGAAGTGGCGTCTTCAGCCTACATTTACAGCCATATCAAAATTATTATTTGCGAAGTTAGTACACTACTTAGCAAATATATACCAGCATAGAACAACAATTACCTTAGCTTGGCAGTCTGCTTTAGGGTCCGTAGTCGCATCATTAGGGCTTGAAATCCTGCCAAGTCTTCTTCATGCTGTTGCATATCCAGTTGGACTGCCCTATTTAGCCGGTGGCTAGCACATCCAATAAGTGGTGCGCACATGAGCGTTGCTAGTAGTCGAATGACGGCGCCGTTGTCCCCTACAATAAAAAAAAAAACAATCCACCAGCTGTTTACCAAAGTCGCGGGGCAGCATGCTAGCTAGGAACGCATAGTGCCCGCGCGCCGAGAGGTCCTCATCCGGCTCGCTCAGGAGCACCATGCAGAGGAGCGGGGTCTCCACGACGCCGTCGACTTCGTAGCAGGCGAAGCCAGAAACGAAATGCTCAGACGCGTGGCCCAAGCCGTCCAGAATTAGACCAAATTGCTGAGGCATCTCGGCAGCGATGTGACGCTCCACAATCCAAGTGAGACTTTCCATGGCTCGCTGAAGTGTCTCGACACAAATCGGGTCCAAATTTGTGTATCTAATTAGCACAAAAATTAGCTTGACTAGATGTAGATAGCATATTACATTAGGTAAAAAAATGGCTTA
>NW_003303717.1:647625-708419 GCF_000142945.1 Phytophthora infestans T30-4 | reverse complement strand
AGAAGCCGTTCCGCCGGGTCTGCCTCCAAACCGTATTGCAGCGACAGCGGAAGTACTCAGAGACAATCTCGTCATTAGCGTTACGGCACGGTCGGAAGTAGAACCCGGTAACCTGAACTGGAGTGAATGTGGCGTGGCGGGGGCGCGGGGGAAGAACCATGTTAGTTTTAGCGAAGACGCGATCGGTTTTGTTACTCACATTGGATAGTGAGGAAGCCGGCACGCTGTGTTGCGTAGCGGGCTTTTCTAATAGTTGGAACAGCATCTATTGAAGAATGTGTGATGTCATGGTTGGGTTGTGAAATGTGCATAATGATAAGAGAGGTTTGCTTCATAAAATTATGGCAGATGACTCTTTGTAAAATAAATTATCGATATCATACAGGTAAACAAAAAATGTATTTATGATATCATAATAAATAATTGAAAAGTCCATGCCATAATCGGGAGCCCTGTTCAAGCACATCTTTGTTTTGTGTGCGGCGAATGAGTTGGGAGCTGTAGATCCCTCCTACAGACGTACACGCAGCGTAGGAAGAACATGCACACACTGAGCGGCAACAGCCACCTTTAGGCACTGGATATACAAGCAGCAAATTCTCAACTGAGCCCCCTCGCTCCAATCCTTATCTCTGTATCCATTGTCTCACACAATACAAACTTCAAGTGCCATAGAGATCAGTATAATCCGCAACAAATGCAACCAGTCAGCCTAAGGCTGCTGCTGACTCGTGGCAGTATGTTTACATCGATAAAGCCGTACGTTCTAATGCTAAGGGTCAAATAATTCGCATGCACAGTACGAATCTAGTACGCAAGGAGAAGATGGCGAAGCGTGCCAAGTGGGACCGGCATCGAATTAACTCGGTGCTAAGTAAAGCCTCTGGATACCTTGCACAGTGCATCACGGAGATTCCACCACCAGAGGAGAAGATAATCAAGCGAGGACCGCTACGGAAACTGTGAGCCCAACCCAGAAGAAGCAAAATATGCACTTGCACGCTAGTTGATCAAGGACGGTAAACTGATTTGTTTGTATTAGGAGGTAACATTCACAAAAACAATATGCTACACGCCTGCCAAACGATACTGCTGTGGCGGAGGCCTTCCACAACCTCGTCCATCTATATACGGGCAACGCGAGCGTTACCATCCTCTCGCCTGGGAGCCTACTGCAACATGCTCGAGAATTCTTTTAGGTGGCTTAGCGACATGGCGGCATATATGCTGAAGGAGGAGTTAGAGGCAGCGCCATGTTTGCCCTTACTCAACGTGCTACATGACTGCGGTACCACTGGCAGCGGCAAGAAAGGTGTGGTTTGCGTTTCGGTGTGATTCATCACACGTAATTGGCATTTCTGCGGTCTTGCGTTGCTGATGACTGTGTACAATGGCTGATTCGAGTCATACAAGGCAAAGACGCTCACCACGTCCAGGATTAAGAAGCTCTACGGTATTCCCATCGAGGTAATAGTGCAGTTCACCATGCCTGACACGACGCCAAGCGTCTCAAAGCTGCTTGAAGACTCTACACCTAGCCCTGACTGTCAATAGTCTCTAAGCGAAATTCTTCAAGACCCGCTTGACACAGACTTGGCCATCTTTGGAGAAGGCGCTGATGCACAAATGTCCTCTTATTTAACGGATGCGCCCGAATAAAAGCCCCCTACCGAATTATGTCCTGTGGGGTGCTACATGCCTGCACTATTAAATACAAGCCCCTCCTGAATAGAGTCCTTATAAAAAGGCGGCTGTTGGAGGCCAGGATTATATATTTGGAAACAGACATGATCGCGGACAGAATTAATCCTGCATGTGAAAACCCATCTTAAATGAGTAGCCATATGGGTAATTTAAGAGAAGATTCGTCGAGGACGCGTAAGATTCGAAACGTGTGGCTATCCGCTTTGCAGGATTAATCCTGTCTCGACCATTATTTAATCATGGATCGAAGTTTTGTACTTCAATAATTTCCTCATTGTACAGGATTAGTCTTGTTTTATCCCATGAAAAAAATCTCGGATCAAAGACTTGATCTGTGTCTGCACGAATCTTAATGCAGAATTACATGTATTCGACGTTTAAATGCAAGCTACCTCCGAGCACTTACTTGTCTGCAACTTGGGTTGGATGCACCTCGTCGTCGTCCAAATTTGTGTCATCTGTCTGCGGCGCAGGAGCGTTTTCCTCCGTCAAAGTACTCGGTGTAGTCTCCGCTGGAAGTAGTCGACCAGTAAACAGGTAGCAAAACAATTCCATAACGACGCCTTGGAAGCGAAGCGTCACTCATATCTTGAGGAGGTAAGGCGGCAATGTGCCGGATAAACATCCAACACACGAAGACGCCGCAGCTGAAGCCGTCAAATTGGATCGGGCTGTTCTGTGGAATTACACCAAAGTCATTCAGGCCTGCGATCTTCAGTCCAACGGCAACATCCCTTGTCGCGTTCATATACGCCGCTTGGTTCATCGGGTCGTAGTAGAAGATCCTCTTCGCGCTCACTTTGACTACCACACAGCACCAATGCAAGTTGCCATAGTTCACGGGAACAAATACCGACTCCACGCCTTCTTCCTTGACTTAATTTCAGCACGCACTTCCGGACCGCGTCGCTCAAAACAGTCTTCTCTGTAGTTCTCGTACGTTTTGTTTTGACTGCTGCGTCTTGAAAGCCGGCGAAGCGACACTCTCGGTAATCTTGGCATAGACGCAGACGCAGCGCACGTATGGAGGCATCTGAAAGCCATGCTGGTGGTGTAGCACGAAAGAGCATTGCGTACTGGAAATCAGCGACAGCCGGAAGGCCCTGGATTTGCTTGTAGGGGTAAGTAGCCTTAACCGCTGCGGCTATATCCTTGGCGAAGACATGATTTTCTGCTGGTAACGCTGGGATGCCGATTTCTGTCATCCATCTGTACGTGTACAGACCCATTTCTACGATATCCTTGAGATTCCTGACTCGCTTGAATATCTCTATTTGCATTCTGGAGAACTGGCCGACGTCTTTAATGAACACTGTTTCGTATGTCTGTGGAGCCAAGTCATCTTTTGCGTCTTGAGACTGACTTGGTTGCGATATATCGACAGATACAGCTGTCGTATTCGTGTTGGATACCGGCAAAACCTTCATGCACGCGTCTAGAAGCTTGGATGGGAGAATATAGAAGGGATCCTGTACCAGTACAGGATTCTTTGACATCTTCAGCTTGGGCTTCTTGTTGGCCGAGTCCGTGTGCCGGACAATTATTCCTGAGAGGCGTTTTTCTGTCTCCGCTAAGCCTGGCATGTCCCGATCCAAATCTTTCAACAGTTCCTTCAGAGTTTTTGCGCCTGCCAATTTACGTCCAGATTCTGCAGCCTTAAACTATTGACGACCTTCTTTCTCGCCGGCGACCGTGTTCTTTTTAGGTTTTTTTGGAGCTCCAACTTTCTTTGCCTTGGGGTTCAAGCGGATCGCAACCGGCGCAGCACCTTCCGCGGGGGATACATGCCGACCTTCGCTGCTAGGCTCCTGGGACTCTTCTTCGAGGTCACTAGAGCTGATGTCGAATTCGCGTCTAGTTGCCTTTGCCTTCAGGTTGCTAATACTCTCCTTTGCTGAAATTCCACTTGGATCCATGTCTTCACTATCGCCCATCTTACGCTGACGAACGTTTCTCCACTGAGTCAACACAAATTTCGACATGTCATCGAATTCGTCTTCATCATGAATATCAGCCATTTCACTTGCTATAAGATGCGTAGCTCGGACAGCTTCACGGTACCGCTCAGACTGAGTACGCATCTTCTTTCGGACAGATCCTGGTCCAGTGATGGTGAATTTCTCATACGCAAACCGCTTCACTTGCTTCAGTGGTCTATTCGGCGTTGTCCATCTGCGCAATCATGGATCATAATAATGGATTAGACATGATTAGAACTGGGTTGTTTACATGATTATAATACTGGAAAGTACTGTGCATTTACCTTTCGTCAATGCAACACCATGGAATGAACGGCCCAGACACACCAACGTGTTTACGATAAGCTATTACATGACGGCAGGGTAAACACATCGAAATGGAAAACTCACAGTCGCATTTCCAATCGGATGTCCTCAAACGATGCTCCGAAAACTTTCCAGATACCAAAACATCTCCATCAACGTCCGGATCCTCACTGAGTTTGTACGACGCACATTTAGCCAGAGCTGCAGCATACTGTCCTTCAATCTGTCGCGTTACGTAGTGTGTAGTGAAGCGGAGAACGTTGGTCATCTCCTCGTCGTAATTGCTGTTCACAAATCGTCCGATCCGAGACAAGCGGTACTCGTACTCGTTCTGCACCCGCCGATCGTAAGCAACAATGGCCTTCACACACAAGGCCATACTCATAGAGCCATCCACCGCGTTCTTCAACTTTACGAAAAAACTCTCCAGACGGTTGTTCGTGGGATTCTTGAAGTGAGGGAGCTTTGACCGTAAGTAAGAAACCCAACGATCTTGACATGAGTCCCAATTCTTCTGAAAGTACTAAAAAAACAGTCATCCCTGTGCGATCGCAAATACCACACAATGAATTGTGCGCCTCAGTGTATTGGTCTTCCGACTGCGCGTAACCCATCTTGTGAATAGCCGCATCGATCTGCGAAGCGTCTTTCGACGAAATCTTTCCAAATTCTGGCTTGGAACGCTTCTCTTTCAAGTATTTGATAACGTGAAAGTGACAGATAATCACTCTAGGCTCTGGGAAATGCTCCACCAGTACCCGAATCTCATTGAGATCTTTGTCAACCACAATAACTCTCAAAAACTTAATCCGAGTCGGGTGCGACCGCTTAAAATGAGCAATTGCTCCCTCCATGTGCCAATCTCCGTTCGCTTCAATAAGAGACTGTTGCACCACAGCGCCCTCCCCAAATTCATTCATCCCCATGAAGGTAAGCAGTTGATAATTGTACCTACAAACAAATCATGGAAAAATCATGTTAAATACAGGATTATTCCTGTAAAATATAATATGAGCTACCTGTTGGTCTTATGACTGCAGTCAACCAAAAGAACCTCGCTAAACCTGCCGTAAATGCGACGCATGTGAGCCGTAGCAAGCGAAATCACCCCACTTTCACCAGCTGCCGTCTCTGCAATAGTAGACACGTTTTCAGGATCGGCGGCGGCAAACCGTGCGATTTCTTGAGCAGTAGCCTCATTGTCGTCCACGTTACTGCTCGCGGACGTGTAATTTCGAATCAGGTTATCCACGTCAATCTGAATTACGTTCTGGTCATGCTCCAGAAGATAATCGTAGATACGAGAGCGCTTGGCTCCAACAGCCAGCATTCTATCCACACGGGCAGTAACAATCGCATCATCTACACCACGTGACGTAGGGTATGTTGCAAATGCAGCCACTGAAACTGGATGGTTATGAGCAAAACATTCGTGTTTCACCTGCAACTCACCCTTGGCCATGTTCCATTGGACGACAAAGCAAAAGGGGCAATCCGTCAGCCGGATGTGCTGGCGCGGCCGACTTCCTTCACTGCGAGACTTACGTTTCTTTCACCCATGCGTACAGATGTACGTACGCTGGTATGGATCGAAACCCTCAGGGGCCAGCTGTGACGAGGTTTCACCTTTCTTAGTCTTCAGCAACCTTTTGTTTCTCTCAGCACGGAACATCGTCTTCTTTACGGGAATGACCTGCATGGTACGCTTACAATACAGCAACAAATACGCATGCCAGGCGTCCCAATCCGCATGCCACGTAGCTGGCGCCTCCACAGTCACAGACACATTGCCATCGTTACGATCCTCCTCATTAGACGCCTCCTCACCATCGTTTTCCACAGTCAATACATCCACATCATCCAGTTCCTCCACGTCTTCACGGTCAAAGCCAGTGCTAGCGTCCTCGTCCTCCTGCTCAGCTGAATCTTCAAACTACTGAGCGCCTGGCACCGGCGGCTCCGTATCACTAGCACGCGTGACGCCCGATAGACCAGGTCCTCTACGACGAAGAGAACTGTCCCGAGCGTGCATATTTCCCACTTCGTCCTCGAATGCTTCACGTAACTGGCGGAAGAAACTAAAATGAAAGTCAATCCGATAATTTAAAGAGATCGGAAATAGCAGAGATCGAAACAAATTTTAACTTACAATCATGGACAGATTCAGGATTGAAATCATGTACGTTTTCCTAATTATAATCCTGGCCTCCAACGGTTCCCTTATAAAAACTAACAAATCTGCTATTACCAACTTGCTGACCATCCATTCTACAGAGAGAAACACTTTCCCGTCATTCCCAATAATGCCTCATCAAAGGCAGTCAGTTAGCATTGGGCGTAAGCAAGAGGTGATCAAGTGGATTAAAGATGTCGTTTCAAGGACCTACTGTACATGGAAATTAACGCTTGGAAAGAGTCAGACCGAGTCGAATACACTCGCTTTGGCACCCACATATGCCAAGCGCTGACACCGTTTGCGATTGGGGCCTCCGCGCGTGGCGAGACACGGATGAGGCAACAATCATGCGGAGCGTTGAAATAGCAGGCTTCTCGAGAGACCCCTCGTCGTGGTTTATATCCAAGCACGATGTGTAAGGCGCAAAATTTCGTGAAAAGTGGTCGAAGGAACCGCATGTAAACGAAGACGTCGATCTGTTAAATCTTTCAGAGTTAGATGATGCGTTAGACAATATAAATTTGGTACACGAATCATTTCAGCAAGGAATAAAGTCCTTACCCGTTTAAAGGCCTCTCTGTCACTTTCGGGCGGCACTATTAAATAGAGTCCGGACTCTAATAGGGCGCATCCGTTACTTAAGAGTATTTTACTTTAATAAAGAGCACCTAATTAATATGAAATTTAAAAGATAAGTGCGCGATTACAGTGAGTCCTGACATAAGGAAAGTGATTTGACGCAAGATCAGCCGCATAACATATTAAAGACTATAGTCTTGTTCTTTATTGCGGCAGATTCCTTAATATTATAAGCAGTGTACGTTAAGCTCGCAGTCATATAAGATACAGTACATTGCTAAGTACGCGCTGAGACCTTTTAACCACCTACACTAAGAAAGAATCAACCCGGCTAACCTATAAGCCTCCAAGACTTACGATGCTACTACGAAGCGTTGCTATTCCTGGAGCTAAAGGGTCCTTCAATAACACCACTAGAGTCAGGTATTGGACATCTCCTCAGTTCAACTCCGAAACTAGTGCGTTTTAGCAGTTTAAGAATAACTTACCAGCTTAAAAAATACCAGCGTTTGACTTATTCATCAATTGGGGGCAAAGTCCGCTGCGCACGTTTTTTTGTAAATGCCACTTACTTAAGTAAGCAGAACATATCATTTGCAGATGGTGTATGGCAGCAAGCCGTTTCGTGTGACAAACCCATTTTTTTAGGATCTATTGGCCCGCTGACTGTACACCTTTTGGCAGAAATGAATTCAAATTTACGATTTTGATTTAGGTCAAATTGTTAATTTCGATCAAAATACCATCACCGCCCGGTTCACGTGCAGCGTTACTGTAGGTAGAGTACAACTGTACAAGTGCATTGTTGCTAGACGCACACTGCCTGTAATTACATGACGTCATTTTATTTAACCAGGTTCGCTGTCCAGCGATGAGTCTGGAAAATATAAAATGTATCAGCGAGCGGTAATGTTATAGATCATCAATAAATTGTATGCTACTGCTCAGTGAATCCTTTTTTGCTTGGTTCAAATGGCGTCTACGACGTGACATCACTTTTAGTATTTATGTTTTGTC
The DNA here is from genome assembly GCF_000142945.1 of Phytophthora infestans T30-4. Lineage (NCBI taxonomy): Eukaryota > Oomycota > Peronosporomycetes > Peronosporales > Peronosporaceae > Phytophthora > Phytophthora infestans. The sequence goes on along the minus strand of NW_003303717.1, from coordinate 700,658 downwards.
GTATATCTACTTCGTCCTTGGGTCGGGTAGTCTGCGGCTGTTCAGGGAGTACGGTCTCGTTCAGTGGCATAAACAGTAGGCAAGAACACCTAAAGTATAAGTTTCTTTATTGTTTCGACTTCCGCTTGAGTAGAAGGTTGGCTATATAAGACTAAGCGCTAATGAATGCGAGGCCTTTTCGTTCTCACATGCATGATACCGCTTCCTTTTCACTAGAAGGGCGAGTCCTCGTACATGACATCCACCCTCGTAGGCCAACAGGGCGTTCTGGGAAGGGGGCTTGATCGCGCGAGGCACCGGGTCAATACAACGTCGAACAGGCCCCAGCGTTCCAAGACCACTCTAGAGGACGGCTCTAGCACCCTCGGCATAGGGTACGCAAGTCGGCGAGTCCAGAGGGTACCAGCCTGACTAATCAGTACGGAGAGGGGTAGCTACAGAACCTCGGGTCATCCCAGTATGCGGCACGACGCCTGGACCTTCCCCTTTATTCCCAGAAACGGTACCTGCTCCCCAACTGGGCGTTTGTCACCCTCGGCGAACGGGATCACTGCGCTGTCTCAGTAGGTTTATCACCGTGGCTTCGGCATTCGTTAGTTCGACAGGTAGGTTAGATGGGAACGCTTCGGGGTACAGTCCCCCAGTACGTCGGGGTCCGCTACCGGAAAGTCGAGTAAAACGTCGATAACATCGTCGACTCGTAAGCGTTCGATGCTCAGCGCTTCAGCCCGACTGTGTTCAGAAGCGTTCCGACCGGCACTAGTAAGAGCTAGGTCAACCAATACCTTAGGAGAGTCTGTAGCGGACTTCCTCTGTCATATTGTCGGCAGACGTGCGAAACACCCCAGTAGTTACCACGATAAATGTGTCAGCGAAACTCTTCCCAGTCCACCCGAGACAGGGGTTAGTAGCCAGGCGTAGTTGCAGCGTTATACCAAGACCCACAGGTCCCAACAGAACGAGCCCCACCAGATCAAACACATTAATCGGCACGTACAGCAACAGAGAGAGACACAGAAGTACTGGCCAACAAACGGCTCCACCAACGACATAGATACGCGTCCAGGTATCTTTGACACCTAGAAAGCGTCGCAATAGTGTACGAACGAGGCCATAGTCCGAAGGAGACCATCAGGAATATAATCGGAGGAAGTCCCATACCGGCGATCCACCAACTCCGCAGCACTCGTCCATATCGACCGTACTTGTTATCTCCTTTGAGTAGAACAATCGGTGGCAGTACAATATTATCGAATTGCGGTTTCAAATACGATTGACGTCCTCCATTTGTTTGGGCGCTATTTATTTCAATGTTTTTGTCCTTTTTACTTAGCCGGATGCTCGTTTTATAATAAATAGATGTCGGTTTATTAAATTGAGCTCTTTAAAAAGCACAAATGGATCTAGCTAGACTTGATGATAAATCGAGCTACGGCAGTCAAATTGACCGCTCAGGATCGATCAGCCATCAAACTCACATTGATATCCTGTAATTCGACTATTTTTACCGTTTTGAAATGACAATTCGATCACAGTTAAAAAAAATCGATGCCTGCCTCTTGCCGTCTCGTTTTTATGCGCGGCTTCATGCTCCAACCATGCTCAATCAAGACTATTAAACGGATGGACATTTCATCGACAAAGCACAATAAGTATTATTAGCTAGATCAATCTGCCGCTATCAAGGATATATATATCGGTATATAAAATGACCTCGTTTTATTCGAAATCGACGATAAAACTAAGTGAAAACGACAAAAGCATCAAACGCGCAATGATACATGTGCTAATACATCACCCCTCCAAGTGGAGTCTGGTCTTCGTCTGTCATTTTGTCAGTAACCGGCTAAGGATAATAAAACTTACGATAATACGCCTGTTCTACTGGCTGCCCAGCGCAGCGAAGGCGGCGTCCATTGGCTAAAGGCTGTCGAGCGCAGCGAAGGCGGCCCTATTTGGCTAAACTAGGCGGTATGTAGTGTGCACTGTATGCGGTCGACACATCGTACTTAAATGCACCGATAAATATTGTTTTGCCCCCTTTTCAACTGCGCAGCACCAGAACACTCTTTTTATCTTTTGTAGTAATGCATAATTATTATAGTAGAGTCAGATATAAATACACAAATTTATTACTAGCTAGAATTTTTCTAAAATATGCACACAAACCACTCCGCTGCCGCCAAAAAAGTCATCCTTTGTATTTACGCGCGTAGTGTGTGACCTTCAAAGAATAGGCACACTTTCCAGCACGATGCGTAGCGTACATCCATCGCCTTGGGAACATAATTTGTGGTCGTTTTAGGCGGAGGCACAGAAGAAGTAAGAGCACGAAAATGCAGCAGAACGGAGCCAGACCTTGTACACGATAAAATGAAAGTGAAAGCACGGACGTACACGAAACCACAGGAGGTCACGGCTAAAGAAAGAGGCCAAAGACATAATATCAAAACTTAGGTTCACGGAAGAGCACACAAACATGAAAACACAGAAGGAAACAAAGCGACGGGACGTAATGATCACACATGATACCTGAAATAATGACATTTGAATTGTTGAAAAGCACGGCCCATGGCAGAGCACGCACGTTCGAAGCCACGGTAGCACACTTAAAGTACACGGAACGGAGATCTCGCACAGTACCACAGTAGCGCACGGAGCACGGTCGACGGACCAAACATGAAGCCGCTGGAGACATGAACGAGAGCTCGCCGAGCATTGGAACACGATACCAGGGTAGAACCGGAGCTCACCGATCCGCGGAGACCGATACTATGGTAGCTCGCGATAACGCGGACTACAGACCAATCGTGACAGCACGAGATAACACGATAGCATGGACGGCGGCCAATCCACTAAGGCATGGGATAATACGCAGTCATGGAAGTTATAGACGGAAAATCACCGATCCACAGAGCACGACATCAGTGTAGAACGTGAGCTGACCGGGCTACGAAGCGCAATACCACCGAAGAACTCGAAAGAACAGAAGACGGACCAACCACGAGACCAGAAAGAACACCCTAGGAAGCTCCATTCCACAGTAGAACACGATGACATGGGTGACAAATGTACACTTTGATGTCACCATAGCATAGACGATAGAATTATACCGCCGCATTACGATACAGTGACAGTACCATGAGTGCATGATACAAGGGTGGTGGGACCACACAACAAGGTGGAGGCACCGAAATCACGGAAGAGAATCCCTCGGCGAGGGTATCGATGATGGGATGTCACGGACCACAAAATATTATGGACCACGAGGCGTGTTGATCCCACGAAAGCTTTTAAAATCAGGGCATAGTTTGCAGACATAAAAGAGAGCCATACTACGGTAAAGCATGACATCAAAAGCGAGAACGCATAACTGTGAGTTACGAGTGAGTAAGGAACCACATAGCCAGACAGGACACGGAAGAGCACGAACCACGAAAGAAAATTACATTCAAGATGTAGTTGGGAGCAATGGTAGCGAGCAAAATCACGCTATCGTGCAAGGTCACGTGAGGCTACAGAATGATAAGTGGTTTAAGTACACGAAATCGCGGCGTACTTAACTGTCCAAAGGCACACACAACCTGGAGTACAGGATCGTAAGCGAAAGCACGCGATACATCGCAGTGTTTAAAGCTGCGGCCACCTCATCTCCAACAAACCGTGCCACCACGCCGCGTAGCGGCGGCGAGCGGCTAGTCTACCCCCTAATGGAGTCTTGTCTGCGTTCGCCATTCCGTCCGGAACAGACTAGGGCTAAAAATACTCCACGCCAATACGCGCATTGTACTGGATGTCCAGCGCAGCGAAGGCGGCGGCGATTGGCTGTAATTTGCAACATGCGACACTGGCTGGATTTGTGGACGAGCAGACCGTCTCTTGCGTATTTGATCAGACGAGGACATTTCTGCAATGACAACGAAGCATATCAACTGGGTGAAAACAGCTGGTCTGGCCTGTCTGACTTTGAGCAATTAAAAAAATGAAACTGAAAATCTGTCCTATGAACTGTAAGTCGGGCACGGTAACCACTGTTAATTGCAAACGCGATAGAGATGAGCATAACTGCTTGCAGCACTAGCAATTAATGCACATGGGCTTAACTGCTGGTAGCGCTACCAATTAAGACACGCGGGGCTCAAGCGTGCACCCATATATTTGCACCTGTACACCACACATATGATATTAACAACGGTGGACATATATGATCGTGGGCGTACTCTCATAACATTGTTCTTACTAAGAAGACTATTAGGTTTTTAAAAAAATCAATACTACCAATTTTTTTTTAATAGTATCATACCATTTGTGTAGCCCAAACGTGAGCAATAACTTGCTAATTATAGTAGCATCAATGGATAGTTAAAAAAGTAGCTTTAATTTCTTAGGCCGTGTTCGACTTGCTCCCTAATAGCTATTTCAGCGAGGTTTTTTTCTGATTCTTAACGTTTTTAAATTTATACCTAAGTTTTATAAACACCTCATATACCTCGAAATGCTTGGTTTTCAAATTGGTGATATACTTGTTTTTCACGAACTAGCTATTTTCGATTGAGCTGCTAAAAATAGGCGCATTGTGGCATTATTCCGTTGATCCCTCATTCTTTAGCATTCCTAGTACGATACATATTTACTTCAAACAATATGCGTGCTAAGTAAGCCCAAAATATTGTGAAATATGTCGGGGTATCCATATTCAGCACGTTCGCATGGTCCACAATATTGTGTCAAATTTCACATCGAGGTGCAATTCCTTAAAACCAAGGCTAAATTTAATAACCCAAGTAAAAAGCATTTTAAAGGCCGTGTTCGAGTTGAAAGACGTAATTTCGCTAAAAATAGCTATTTCATTTGATCTTTGCGTGAAGGTAACCTCAATCGACATTCGTACAATATTCAAAAGTGTACAGTACTCCAGCGATATGTCTAGTGGCGAAATGCGATCGAATGCCAGTCCAGTAGGTTTGTACAATATGTACAGTATGTGCTGTAAGCAAGTATAGTGAGTTAGGCCATTCAATAATATTGAAATTAAAGAAATCGAGCGTAGGATTTCAGGTTTTTTCTTGGGACTACTTATTTGGTGTTGGCCTCTATATCCGTTTTTTAATCATCGAAAGTTAAATGGAAGACAAACAGCTTAACATAAATCATACCAGTACACTAACAAGCTCGTGTTGACAACAACAGGAGTTCAGCGTCCCTTTTGTCGTTAATGGTTAAGATACGCCTGGTATGCTGCCTTGAACTGCTTGATCGCCTTATTGCTCAGACCTTGACTCTTCATGTAGATGACAGCGTCATCAGCCGATTGCATGCCTGATTTCCACGAGGCAAAGATATTTCTCAGCGTTTCAGGTTCGTCCCTCATTCTTTTGAATTGCTGAGGCAAACCGTGGAAGATGTCATCCAAAACGCTAAAATCAAACTTATGGTAGAAGGCACCGCGTTCTTTATCTCCCGCATCGTCGGTCATGGTTAAACGGAGAAACCTCGTTTCAGCATTGGCCTCAATGGCCTGAGCGTTGGTAGATGAGACGAAGGTGGTCACAGCCAGCAAGAGAACATGTGAGAGACGCATTCTTGGGCTTGGATTTGCCTCGTGGAAGGAGGACTTGTGGTCTTGTCAGTAAAATTGTGAACTGAGCACTGAGCACTGAGCACCCACCAGCGTCCCAAATTGTCAATTATTTAATACAGAAAAATAATACTGTACAGCTGGTAATCACCTACCCGACTGTGAATGTTTGTCAACACTAATTTTAAGATAATGGGGGACGGATGGCACTTGCATCGTATAAAAATTTGCTCCGCTGGTTCCTGCGACAACAAGATTCTCTCACAGGAGTGTGTGATGTTCGGCTCGCTGCCGCCTACGCAAATACGGCACGACACTACTTCGCAGGCACCCCGCGCAGGTTTGCTGCGTCTACGTGACCTCGCATCCACTTCCGTTGGTCTTTTCTGTTATGTTTTGTACTCGAGCTCACCCACCTCAATCTCAGTCGGGTGATCTAACACTATCTTTATATTTTGCGCATACAGTAATTCGCTAGGTCGGCATAAAACAAAATAGCGAATTTCGATGGGGTTTATTTTGATAATCGCGAGCCAAGATGGGCGGTGGAAGGAGGTCATTTGTTTTAAGGACTATACTGTACACTTGATTAAACAAACGGCCAGAAGTTCGCGTTAATGTGTACTAATTACAAAGTACAGTATTAATACATGTACATGTAGTACGATGTACAACATATAATGTTTACGGCCTTGTTGCATTGTACATCAAGCCCGTAAACATCATTTGCCCATCACAAAACGGTACAGTACTGCACCCCGTTTTCGCGCCCTTGGACTTTAAATAAACTACCGGATGTAATGACTCTGAATCCAAATTAACACTGATTTGTATGCTAAATTCTGATTTATTTGCAAATCCACCCCCGCGAAAACGGGGTGCAGTACTGTATGATCCTTCTCTACATGTATATACTCCAGGAGTATAAAGAATGCATGAACGCTAAATTTTTGTTCAGAGTTGTACAAATACTGTAGTGCATTCTCATATCTGGAAGGTACGTACAGTATGTCAGTCGATACATGTATAAAGCCAGCATAACCTTAAATTTTGTACATGTACTAAAGTTAGCATACTGTAGAGACAAATAAATCTGCGTGTGGTCGATGATGCGCTTGCACCGGGAAGAACAAGGCCGGGACTTGATGGACGTAAAATGTTGAACTTCCTAGTGGGAAGCACTGTGCTGCTTCTGAAGCAGTGCTTCAAGCACTTGAGAATTGCTCAGGATTTTAAACAAATTGTTATTAAAACAGTACAAAATTTTCGCAGAAAAAATATCTGTGGGAAGTTTCTAAGCCCTAGGACATTAAATGTCCATTATATTTTAATGTCCTCGTATAGTACAGGTCGAGTTCGTCCCACCCCTGCGAGCTTACTGGAGTTTACATGTTGAATGAATATCACTGCCGTGCCGAGCCGAAAGGGCTTCTATCAGTGTTTGCGGTAGTGCTGTAGAAGTGAAAATAGTATACGTAGTATCAGATAATACCAATACAGCAGCGGAGATGGCAGGTATGATTTAGTTTTCAAAGTCGTATCGCGTACGAAGAAGCCCGGAAATGTCGCTAGCTGGCGCTTAGATATTTGAATAAAAGGGATGCTCGGGATGCTGCTTAGTCTTTTGTAGCAATGTACTAACACGACGCTTATCTCAGCTTACAACGCATGGAAAGCCCCCCCCGTAAATTAAAATATGTTTTAGAGAATTCAACGCGTCTGGAGCAATCATTAACACATTGCTCTCACTTCTTGCTGTCATAACATGTAAGTCGTTTTGTTGTAAATTTACATTTGTTGGTGTCGTATTCGGACATGATTTGAAGTTGCTGTAAAAGCACCACAGCAGCAAAACTCTATTGCAAGTTTGGCAGCGACTACTATCAGATGCTGAATGAGTAAATTAAAAAGTGGGCCTAGCTAATATGAGATATAACTGCCTTTATACTAGGAGATTGGTTGCATAAGCTTGCTATGGGAAATCCAAAGAAGAATACTTGAAGACCGCTAGGTCAAACAATCGTTCAAATGGTGCACATTAATATGAAACAGACTGAAGTGACTTTGACATTATAATAGTACGAAATTTAACAAATTGTCCCATGTCCAGGAATGAGGGGGCCGTTCCAGGCTTCGTGCCGCATACTGGGATGACCCGAGGTTCTGTGGCTACCCCTCGCCGTACTGATTCGTCAGGCTGGTACCCTCTGGACTCGCCGACTTGCGTACCCTATGCCGAGGGTGCTAGAGCCGTCCTCTAGAGTGGTCTTGGAGCGCTGGGGTCTGTTCGACGTTGTATTGACCCGGTGCTTTGGCGCGATCAAGTCCTCGCAGAACGCGCTGCTGTCCTTCGAGGGTGGATGTCATGTACGAGGACTCGCCCTTCTAGGGAAAAGGAAGCGGCATCATGCATGTGAGAGCAAAAAAGCGCTAGGCCTCGTATTCATTAGCGCTTAGTCTTATATAGGCAAGCTGCTACTCAAGTGGAAGTCGAACCAATAAAGAAACGTATACTTTAAGTGTACTTGCGTACCGTTCCTGTCATTGAACGGGACCGTACTCCCTGAACAGCCGCAGACTACCCGACCCAAGAAGGAAGTATGTATACGACATTTGGTGAGAAGCAGGGTAGTCTTCTCGCTGGAGAAGGTCTCGATACAAGTGAAGACTTGAGTCGAACGTAAAACGGAAACAACATCAAGGAGGAAACGAATTCTACTAACACAGGCGATGACGCGAGTAACATGGAGAGTGTTAACGGAAGTCTACCTTCAAGGACGAGACCTAATTTGTCGACTACGCAAGGCCTTCAAAATGTGCAAATTATCGTGAATGCAGCCGCCAATCGACTTGGGGGAGGCAGTTCGAGTACTGGAACTGAACCACCCGCGGGCGCTTCGGGCTCCGGGGCGACTTTGGCTACTACTTCGCTAGACTAGGGTCCAATGTTACCGCTGGACGGTGGTGGTGGCCAAGGTACGTTGCTGGCCCAACCTTTTAACTAGTCGAGATATGTAGCTGCCCCGAAACTACCAGCGGCTATGAAAAGAGCGAATGGGAACGGTAACTTAGTGAGTCGCTTGCTAGCGTCCCATGTGAGAACGGCAATCCCTTCGTACCAAGGGTACACTATCCGGACCCCGGGAACGTCGTATGGGCAGGATTACAACCCGTTCTTTCTCTATCCTCTCTATCTACGGTCGCTGAGAAAAGTGGAAGCGCTTCCCCTACGAGTACTCCTCAGGGAGCTGCTAACATCCTTCATGAAACATCCAGTCGAGTAGTAGCCTACAAGGCAGAATTGGAAACGCTCAATCTGCGACTGCTCGAGCGTCACAAAGTCTTCTACACAGGCGTCCGTTTCGACCACTTGAGCCACGACGCAGGCTCAAGGGTTTCGAGCTAGACCGACCACCTACGGGTCCGGCCCAACCGGCGCAATCGGAGCTTCCGAGGGAACGGAGGGATCACTGTCTCAACCGGAACTCAGCAGAGCCTCGCGTATGGTGGCAATGGAAGTAACCCTTACTACGCTTCCCCGACGTACGCTAACGCCTCTACGACGACTATTGTTCAGTATGGTATGTCTACTATTATCAGGGACGCTATCCGTAAGATCCAACCGCTCTACCCGGAAGGAGCGTCTATGGACAAGGCTCGATCATTCTGGGAGGCCTTCGAACGCGCGATTATCGGACTGGATGAGCAGTCCCGACTCAGTGCTTTCCGATAGTGCCTAAAAGGCAAGGCCGGAGAAGATTGGTGGGTATACTTGCGCATCAATAGCTTTGACCCTTGGGGACTCGGTTCCACAACCGGTTTATCAGTTTGATCCCGGTGCATTTGATCTAGAACCTCAACAACATTAAGCGACCCCGAGAGATGTCCGCTGAAGTGTGGGGTTTCATGATTTCAAGCCTATGCGATGTTGCCCTGTGTTACGATCCTCAGATGCGTTACCAGCATTTCTTGTCTGGACTTCGGAGCAGAAACGCTCTCGCGACTACTATGATTGACTTAATCCCTGCGGCGGTGGCCATGTTACTCCTCAAGAACATGCACCGTCCAGTCAAAGACGACTCCGAATTCGATAATGTTCCTACCACTAGGATTTCCAACGAGAATGATGTCCTCGAACGCATGATGAACACGATGCAGCAGACCCAGAATCTACTCGCTCAGCAACAACAACAGCAATTACAGCAGCAACAACCGATGATGAAGCGCCGAATGGCAGCAACCTACGCTACTCCTGTGATGAATGTGGCTGCGGCGTACTTTCCTCCCGAGCATAACGCTTCGCAGCAGTTTCAGACCAATGGAACGCTTCTAGCCACACTGCTAAGGGGTAATCGCCTAAGGCCTGACATGCACACTTGCGATGGTCATATCGTGTGTGGTCGTTGTCACACGCTAAGGTGTAGTCGGATCCTCTGTCGTCGCGCCTGCCCTCACTGCAATGAAGTGAATCACATCGGTGCTGAACGTGATCGCGTTCCTGCCAGCGGGTTCAGGAACAACCAGGAGAGGAACAGTCGCAGGTGCTTCTTGAGTGATGAACCTCGTCACATGCTTGCTGAGTGTCCTCTGAAAGCGTCCCTGAAGAGACTCGAAATTCCAAATGCGACGGCGTTGATACCCCTCCCGAGACACCAGCCCAACCATCAGTGATGAAAGCAAGAGGAAGGGGAATGAGTGCCGCTCCTACCTCTTCCCCCTTGGCTAGAGAACGACACGAATGGGAACACTTTGAGCTCCATGGAGGGTCCACCGAGGTATGAGGTGTGTCCTGTTGTGGGTGGGATTAGCTCCACCAGGCTGGAATAAAGTGATTCGACTGTGAATGAAAGGTATTTGACTAGATCTGAGCATCAACAACCGGTTATGAATAACGGAGGTGCTGAGCCCGTGTGGAACGGTGCGTCAGTGGTCCCTAATACGATCGGCGGTTGGGGGATGGAGTGAGAACATTTGTGGCTGATGGAGGCCCTGGGCTCGCTCTTGTCGGCGGCGAAGTCTGCGTCGCTCCAGCTCTCCACAGCCATCCCGTCGTCCTTCCACATCGGCGCCTGCATAATCAGCTTGACGCTCTTAATACCCTTCAAGTACCTTGCGACCCTCTTGGCCAGCTTCCAGTCACTCGTGGTCGGCTGGTGTGTCCTCCTCGTAGCATTATGCAGCTGCGAAACTAATGCCGGGCCTCGTGCACTGCGCGATTCAACGGGCGACCGGAAACTGCGGGTCGTTGGCTCACCCGGCGCACCCACCTTGGTCAACAACTGCGGCTCGTCAACCTCCGCCTCGTTGTTCTCTTTACCATCCAGAACCCGCACACTGTTCGCACTCGCCAGCCCATGCTGCCCCAGCAGCTCCTCGATCGTCGCCTGCTGGTCCAGCGAGTACCCTTCGCTGCTGTCCAGCTCCGCGCGCATCCCCAAGCATTTCCTCACCTCGCCCAAGTCTTTCACGAACAACACGCTCGTGTAGCTGAAGCAGTCGTCCACCAGACTCGGCTTGGACGCGAAGACCAGGAGATCATCCACATACACGCCCACGAGCGTCATCTCGCCGTCCTCTCGCTTGTGGTATAGGCACATGTCCGTCACGCTCCGTATGGACCCCGCCTCTTCCAGCTTCGCGTACAGGAGTTGACTCCACAGCCTACCCGCTTGGCGTAAGCCGTACAGCGACTTCCTCAAGCGCAGCGCCAGTTTGCCCTTGAACTCCGAGCCTGCGCATCACCTCATCTCCGACCACCATTTCCTGCGGGATCTACAGGTGGATCTCGAGATGCAGCTCCTTGTCGGCCTTCACGTACGCGTTGGGGATGTCCCCGTGCCTCGCCGGCACGCCCAGCGACGAGCGAAGACCAAGATGACCTTCACCGTGCTCAGTTCGATGACGGCCGCGTACGTGAGCCTGAGTCCATGCCAAAGATCTGCTCGTTGTCGCACGCAACTAGCCTGGCCTTGAACCTTTCTATGGCTCCGTCCGCTGGTCTTTAATACCCTCTTGGTGTGCAGTACGTGGCTGCCGATCGGTGGCACCACCACGACCCACACGCCGTTCTCCTCCAGCGCATTGAGCTCCTCCGCGATGGCAACAAGCCATTTCCTCCAGAGCTTGCTCCTCTTTGCCTGACGGTAGTTCTTCGGGTCAGGCTCCCGCACGCTGTTCACCACGTCTGCGGTCTGTTCCACCCGATCCTCATCTGCGCCTCCCCTCGCCACCGCCTCAGCGGGCTTCCGCGGAGCCGAGCGCGTCTTCTGCTTATGCCGCGTCCAGCGAGATTTCTTCCCGCGACGCTTCGTCTTCTGCTTCGTCTTTGGCCTCGAAGGGTCCGTCTCCGAAGCGCCCGTGCCCTCCGACTCCTCGGAGTCCTCCAGGTGCACGCGCTTCAACTGCTCGTTCTGCACGTCCGACAACGTCTCGACGTTGCTCACGTGCTGCGTCACTACGACTACCTTATCCTTTGGGAGATACACCCGGGAGCCTTTAATCTCGTCATTTTTTCCCACGATCATGCCCGACTTGCCCCCTCACCCAGCGACTTGTTTTTTTACGTCAGCGTGCATCGTACAGGGCGACCCGAACACCACGATGTCACCCAAATCCGGTGTGCTCTTCGTGAGCATCTGCTGTGGCGACTTCTACCCTGGGCTAGATTTCGTCGGGCTGCTGTATAGAATATTGGCTGCATATTCCGCAGCATCCCCCCAGAAACTAAGCGGAAGGCCACAGGCGAACAACATACGCCGCACCATTATCATAACGGTGCGGTGCATTCGTTCCGCCTTGCCGTTACTAGCCTGTTTCCAATGCACGCACGGTGAGAACTTGTTTGTCTTCTCGACGTCAAACACCGCCGGCCCGCCGTCGATGCCGGCTACCACGCGGTGCTTCCCTCGGTACGCGAGTCCGTACCCCTTCGCCTCCAGCAACCCGTACGATTGGATGTTTCTTTCGAAGTTTTCAGCGTACTGCACGTTCAGCAGCCGTACTTTGGTCATCTTATCCATCGCCGTGGTCACCAGCATCACGCTCCCGCGCTTAGTTACTTTTAGCGCTCCTCCGTCCGCTGCCACGCATTGACTTTCGTAGTCCTCCGCGTCTTCCAGCAGCTCCGGATCATTCACCAGATGACGGCTGGGTCCACTGTCCAGGATCCAGTCCTCCGTCGCTGTGGCCGACTCCTCGACCGTGAGCACGAAGTCAGCGTCCGCGCCTTCGCCCCACTTCTTCTTCTTGTTCGGACAGGCCGCCCGCAAGTGACCAGATTTATCGCACTTGTAGCACTTGCGGTCGTCCTTCTCGTCCTCGTGCACATCGCTAACCACGTATCGCCCCAGCTGCTTGCCGCGGAGCTCAATCTCCATCGACTGGGCGAAATGTGCCGGCTCTTTTGCTTGGCGCAGGTAGTCCGTGCGTGCCAAGTTCAGCCTGGCCAGCATCAACACTCGCATGTTCGGATCCGCGTAGTGCACGATGTTGTCATGGACCAGAGTGTCCGCACCGCCGCACGCCTCGCTAACTGCCACGAGGTATAGGTAGTGCTCAGTCCAGCTCTTCGGTGCCGTGAAAATCTTCATGCTCTGCGCGGGCGTGATCTTCGTGGCGAAGGTGTGCTGCATCCGCTGCATCGCATGCTCAAGCGTCGGCATTTCTTCCCACCATCCTTCAACCTGCTGGTTGTAGTACCTCTCGGCCATTCCGCTAAGATGGTGACCAAGGATGTCAACCTTGACGTCCTCGGTCCACTGGAACACACTAGCACGCTCGGCGAACTGTATTTGGCGCACAAAGCGCTTGCCCCACGCCAGGAAACCGCTCCCCTAGCCAAACGGCCGGATCCCCAGCTTTCGTGCCGGGTGTCAGGTACCCCTGCGAATCCTGGTCCTGGTCCTGGCGACGGTGGCGGTGACGCTTGATACGCTTGCGGCAGCACATAGTGCTGCGGCAGCGCCGGCTGTGGCCCCTGAGCCATCTCGATGTTCGCTGCAGCATCCCGGTACTCACGCTGTTTCATCCCGAAGTACGCGGCCTGCGAGACGGCAGGCGACGTGCGCAGCGGCGGCGTCTGGTCCTGGACCTGCCTGTCCATGGCTCTACCCAGGCCAAGCGACGACCCGAAGACGCTGCTCTCGCGACCCTTGTGCTATTTATCCTTTTTGCGCTTCTGTGACTCCTCCAGACGCCCCATGCGCACTGCAAGGTCCTTGAGTAGGTCTAGTAACAGGTCCTGCGTCCCTTTCGGCTCGTCGTCCGCCTTCTTGACCTCATCATCTTCGCCGTACTGGCTGCCTCCCCTTTCGCGACTAGGCTTTGCTTCCGGCTTGCCTTGGACTTCGTCCGTAGTAACAGTATGCACCATTGGACCAATAACCTGTTAGACAGAGGTTATACTGTGAAAATGTAGACGTGATATTTGCTCTGTTAACAATCTTCCTGTGACAGCCACCTTTCCTGTGCGTCCGTATAGTCGGCGGCCGAACCGGACTTTTCTACCGCTGTGAAATGCAGCTGCTCCAGCCGCACGGTCCAAATCCAACAGAGATGACGAAGAAAACGAGAGAGAAATAGTGAGAGAAGAACTTATCGAAGGAAGAAGAACCGGAGCGTCCGTGGTCTCAGGCGTCCTCGGCGGATAGATATTACCCGTTGACGAACTAACTACGAGAATGTGGATTCTAGTGTGCTAGAGCTTGAAGAGGAGAGTAGTGAATCAGAAGATCACCTACAACAAAATGAGTTACACCGGGGCGTGCTAGAGGTGCTTGAACCACCGTCCCAAGAAGATTGTGGGTTTACTAAAGAAAGTGTTCGATCTCGGAGACGAAACCCGAGGAGATGGAACACGTGCCGTTCCTAAAAAAGACGCTACTACCGAAGGAAACACGGAGGACGTCATCCTTCCTGATCCCGTAGAAGATGAGCTCAAGAAGGAGCCTTCGTATGCAAGAGTGTTCTCCGTGGATGAAATGGTCGCTTTAGAAGACGGAAGGGAATCTAAACTGGCCGAAGATAAGGAAGCGTACGACATGGAACTCGAAGATCGCCTCTTCACTCATGATGAGGTGAAAATCAAGCGTCGATTGACCAAAAACGCTGAGCAGTCGAAAGGGTTATCTCTTGCCGACTTAATAGTTCTACTCGACATCCCTGAGGAGAAACTAGCGAAGACCTGAGCGTCTCCCCTGGGCTACCGTGCATGCCTGAATACAAGTTTAAATGGTACCAAAAGACGCTAGCCTCGTCTAATGAAGCGAAGCACGCCAACCGTAACTTCTAAGAGGAACCGGCGGTTCTTATCAACACAGTGAACTCGTGCGACTCGGATTACAGAGACGAAGGCGACGGAACTTCGACGAAGAGGTTCTCATGGAAGGTCTATCCCAACACTTCCCGGAGTTAAAAATACCTCCTTGTATTGTGGAGGAATGTCCTGAGGACCCCTCGGTTGTGGAAACAACATTGCTCTGGCTCTGGAAGGTTCGCCGAAAAAGACCATCCGACCTCAGCAGGACCGAGAACGGCTGGCTTGTTTCTCGAGGGATCGTCCATGAACCACGGCGTGCGGTGGTATGGCGAGATGTATACTTCCTCATGAAAGTAGAAGCATCTTGCACAGGCGACCTGTGTAAAGAATGTGACGACGAAGGGGTTAAGGGACGTTTCTCCGCTCCCGCTTGAGCTCTGAGCCTCCTAATCAGGACCGGTGAAATCTTTGATAGAGCTGTTGGCAAACAAAGATTGCAGAACACTATGAGAAGAGCGCTGATAAGTTACGCTTAAAGATCCTCGAGAGGACCTTGTAAACTCAGCCGTTGGAGGAATCAATTCCCTAAGCCCGCTCCTAAACGAAAGGAGGTCAGTTTCGAATGTTTCGCTCTGCTTAACGACGGTACTGAAGCCCTGGGCTTTCACGGCTCCTCTCGAGATATGTAGAACGGACTATACGGCTATGTGAACGTCGTCGCCGACGCTACCAGGCCCGGACGCAAACCCGGTCTAGTAGAAGTACCGAGTCCTACCGAAATAGAGCGACTAACGGGAAAGATGAGGTCGTCCCCAACGGCACGCGTGTGATCGGATCTGTGGGAGGTGTGGAAGCTCTGTCTTGGGGATTTATCAATAATCTCCCTGCGGAACTACTCATTGACCCTGGAGCCGTAACGTGGCTAGGGCACCGACGTGTTCGGAAGCGCCTTGGTCTAGCTAACACCCCTCTGCTACTCTACGCTGGTAGTCTGAGCGGTGTATCTGGGACGACAATTGTAATCGGCGAAGGTATCAACTTGCCAGCGACTTTGAGGTCGAGCGGAGAAAACCTTTTGCCGTCGTACATAAGCTACACGTCGACGCTATCCTAGGCAACAATGCACTCAAAGATTTCAGCGCACTGGTGGATTTAGATGGGAGCACTGTAGCGCTGAAAGACACGGGCGAGGTGTTCCCCAGCGGACCCCCTCGAGTGGAGGCGTCTTACATGCCTCGTCTACACTCAAGATCCGTCCTGGAGGACAAGCTCTTGTAGTGGCTGTCGTCCAGGCTCAAGTGGTTGATGGAACTATTGTTTAGTAAAAGACCTCGCGGTGCTAGTTGACTCGGTTAAAGTCGCTGGATAACTGTGAGCGATACATAACGATTAAGTGATCGTGGAAATGTACAACCCCTCTACTGAGGACGCGGTCATCAAGCGGAGTACACAATTACCTGGAATTACAGCGATCCCCCAATCCGCTTTTCAACTGGGAGCTTTCCTAGACGTAGAGCGCGGGTCAGCGAAGTCAAGCTGGGTCCTAACTAATGGCCGAGAAGCGCAAGCCCAATCGTTACACCTCGTCATTGGCGCCACTAGTACCGAAGCGGTAGATGCGAAGGATTTCATGTCTGAACTAGATCAAGTGCTCAAGGAGGTACTCTAGTCGACTTAGAAGAGCATCTAACCAAGGATCATATCTTCTTCTTCGGCGAGGGCAAGCGGGACCGGGAGCACTTGACAGTGGCGTCTTGCGACTCTTAATTGGAGATCGAGTCATTGAGTCGGCTTCAGAACACTTAGCTAGGGTTGCTTTGTGCCCCTTCGCGTGCGGAGACGATGATCCCGTCTTTTCGCGCCGCGACTTGTCCTTACTACCCTTCGTGTCCGATGACTTAACCGGTGACCTTAAGCGCGAGACGGAACGCACCTATGAGCGCGACAAGCAAGACTTCATACACACTGGTGACCTCGATCTCGACCGCGTGGGTGAAACGTATCGCCTACGTGAAGTTACTCGTACTTTGCGCTTGCCTTTAGCACGTGGGGGGAGAACGCTTAGGTGCGGTGCTGACGTTGGACTTCTTCGGCGACGAGTAGCTACGCGAACGAGAGCGCGACACTTTGTATGAGACTTCGACTTCGTGGGCGATCAGGAGGGTTACCGCCGCTTGTTGGGACGCTTATCTCCGTCTAAGCTCTCTTCGGAGATAGAAGTCAACATCAGCGTTTTCTTGACGGGCTGGCCGACCTCACTATCGATTTCCTCTTCTTCATAGGCCGACCCTTCTTCGCTCTCCTCGTCCCAAATCGCCGTGTAAGTACCGTCCATGCGCTCATACGATGTATGTCCCTCAGACGCTGCTTCGGACGGATGGATAGGAGTTACATTAGATTTTCTCAGCGCTCCTCTTTCCCGTTCTCGCGAAAGCTTGGTCGTCAACTTCTGGATGCGAGAGCTGTGACTTAAAGCGTGCCAAACGCCCTTCGAACGGTCTCCCACCCAGTGCGGCTCGTGCTCGTCTTTGGACTTCAAATCCAGCAAGCCTAGAGCAACGGCACGGTCCGTGAGCTGACTATCCGGCTTCGAACTGTGCGGGTTGAGAGCTCCATTATGTTCCAGCAACTCCGTGATCCTTGCTAAATCTCCCTTGTTGATGCGAAACGGTTTGAGAGCGTTCTTAACTTTACATGCATACGCCTCCGTGTCTCACGAGTGACGTTTGGAAGGATTATCGATGACTGGGCCGTCGTATGACTTGGCGTCTTGAGCGTTCCGACCACGCTGACCTCCCACCCACATGGGACGACGTCGATGAGCACCGCTCTCGAACAGTCGATGAAACCGAAGTATCCCCAATTTTCGCCGCAGATGTTTAAGAACCGAACGCGCTCGACCACCGCCTCCATTTTGGCCTTGCGTCGCTGAGTCTGTGCGTTGGAGGGCTTCAACGGGACGTTTACTTGCCAGTCCCAAAACTTAGGATGGTAATCGTTCCAGTAACGTCAGTGGGAAGCGTGCACATGAGGGAATTCCTAAGGATTATACCACAGCCTCGAGCCACGCCACGGGTAGGCGGGTTGGTACGGTTCGTGGCCGAGCTCGGACGTTTCATGATAAATCCTCTGGCGAAGGATTCCATGTCTGAACTAGATCGAGTGCTCAAGGAGGTACTCAAGTCGACTTAGAAGAGCATCTAACCAAGGATCATGTCTTCTTCTTCGATGAGGGCGAGCGGGACCGGGAGCACTTGACAGTGGCGTCTTGCGACTCTTAACTGGAGATCGAGTCGTTGAGTCGGCTTCAGAACACTTAGCTAGGGTTGCTTTGTGCCCCTTCGCGTGCGGAGACGATGATCGCGTCTTTTCGCGCAGCGACTTGTCCTTACTACCCTTCGTGTCCGATGACTTAACCGGTGACCTTAAGCGCGAGACGGAACGCACCTATGAGCGCGACAAGCAAGACTTCATACACACTGGTGACCTCGATCTCGACCGCGTGGGTGAAACGTATCGCCTACGTGAAGTTACTCGTACTTTGCGCTTGCCTTTAGCACGTGGGGGGAGAACGCTTAGGTGCGGTGCTGACGTTGGACTTCTTCGGCGACGAGTAGCTACGCGAACGAGAGCGCGAACGCTTTGTATGAGACTTCGACTTCGTGGGCGATCGGGAGGGTTGCCGCCGCTTGTTGGGACGCTTATCTCCGTCTGAGCTCTCTCCGGAGATAGAAGTCAACATCAGCGTTTTCTTGACGGGCTGGCCGACCTCACTATCGATTTCCTCTTCTTCATAGGCCGACCCTTCTTCGCTCTCCTCGTCCCAAATCGCCGTGTAAGTACCGTCCATGCGCTCATACGATGTATGTCCCTCAGACGCTGCTTCGGACGGATGGATAGGAGTTACATTAGATTTTCTCAGCGCTCCTCTTTCCCGTTCTCGCGAAAGCTTGGTCGTCAACTTCTGGATGCGAGAGCTGTGACTTAAAGCGTGCCAAACGCCCTTCGAACGGTCTCCCACCCAGTGCGGCTCGTGCTCGTCTTTGGACTTCAAATCCAGCAAGCCTAGAGCTACGGCACGGTCCGTGAGCTGACTATCCGGCTTCGAACTGTGCGGGTTGAGAGCTCCAGTATGTTCCAACAACTCCGTGATCCTTGCTAAATCTCCCTTGTTGATGCGAAACGGTTTGAGAGCGTTCTTAACTTTACATGCATACGCCTCCGTGTCTCACGAGTGACGTTTGGAAGGATTATCGATGACTGGGCCGTCGTATGACTTGGCGTCTTGAGCGTTCCGACCACGCTGACCTCCCACCCACATGGGACGACGTCGATGAGCACCGCTCTCGAACAGTCGATGAAACCGAAGTATCCCCAATTTTCGCCGCAGATGTTTAAGAACCGAACGCGCTCGACCACCGCCATCATTTTGGCCTTGCGTCGCTGAGTCTGTGCGTTGGAGGGCTTCAACGGGACGTTTACTTGCCAGTCCCAAAACTTAGGATGGTAATCGTTCCAGTAACGCCAGTGGGAAGCGTGCACATGAGGGAATTCCTAAGGATTATACCACAGCCTCGAGCCACGCCACGGGTAGGCGGGTTGGTACGGTTCGTGGCCGAGTTCGGACGTTTCATGATAAATCCTCTGGCGAAGGATTCCATGTCTGAACTAGATCGAGTGCTCAAGGAGGTACTCAAGTCGACTTAGAAGAGCATCTAGCCAAGGATCATGTCTTCTTCTTCAGCGAGGGCGAGCGGGACCGGGAGCACTTGACAGTGGCGTCTTGTGACTCTTAACTGGAGATCGAGTCGTTGAGTCGGCTTCAGAACACTTAGCTAGGGTTGCTTTGTGCCCCTTCGCGTGCGGAGACGATGATCGCGTCCTTTCGCGCCGCGACTTGTCTTTACTACCCTACGTGTCCGATGACTTAACCGGTGACCTTAAGCGCGAGACGGAGCGCACCTATGAGCGCGACAAGCAAGGCTTCATACACACTGGTGACCTCGATCTCGACCGCGTGGGTGAAACGTATCGCCTACGTGAAGTTACTCGTACTTTGCGCTTGCCTTTAGCACGTGGGGGGAGAACGCTTAGGTGCGGTGCTGACGTTGGACTTCTTCGGCGACGAGTAGCTACGCGAACGAGAGCGCGAACGCTTTGTATGAGACTTCGTGGGCGATCGGGAGGGTTGCCGCTGCTTGTTGGGACGCTTATCTCCGTCTGAGCTCTCTTCGGAGATAGAAGTCAACATCAGCGTTTTCTTGACGGGCTGGCCGACCTCACTATCGATTTCCTCTTCTTCATAGGCCGACCCTTCTTCGCTCTCCTCGTCCCAAATCGCCGTGTAAGTACCGTCCATGCGCTCATACGATGTATGTCCCTCAGACGCTGCTTCGGACGGATGGATAGGAGTTACATTAGATTTTCTCAGCGCTCCTCTTTCCCGTTCTCGCGAAAGCTTGGTCGTCAACTTCTGGATGCGAGAGCTGTGACTTAAAGCGTGCCAAACGCCCTTCGAACGGTCTCCCACCCAGTGCGGCTCGTGCTCGTCTTTGTACTTCAAATCCAGCAAGCCTAGAGCTACGGCACGGTCCGTGAGCTGACTATCCGGCTTCGAACTGTGCGGGTTGAGAGCTCCAGTATGTTCCAGCAACTCCGTGATCCTTGCTAAATCTCCCTTGTTGATGCGAAACGGTTTGAGAGCGTTTTTAACCTTACATGCATACGCCTCCGTGTCTCACGAGTGACGTTTGGAAGGATTATCGATGACTGGGCCGTCGTATGACTTGGCGTCTTGAGCGTTCCGACCACGCTGACCTCCCACCCACATGGGACGACGTCGATGAGCACCGCTTTCGAACAGTCGATGAAACCGAAGTATCCCCAATTTTCGCCGCAGATGTTTAAGAACCGAACGCGCGCGACCGCCGCCATCATTTTGGCCTTGCGTCGCTGAGTCTGTGCGTTGGAGGGCTTCAACGGGACGTTTACTTGCCAGTCCCAAAACTTAGGATGGTAATCGTTCCAGTAACGCCAGTGGGGAAGCGTACACATGAGTGAATTCCTAAGGATTATACCACAGCCTCGAGCAACGCCACGGGTAGGCGGGTTGGTACGGGTTCGTGGCCGAGTTCGGACGTTTCATGATAAATCCTCTGGCGAAAGGATTCCATGTCTGAACTAGATCGAGTGCTCAAGGAGGTACTCAAGTCGACTTTAGAAGAGCATCTAACAAGGATCATGTCTTCTTCTTCGGCGAGCGGGACCGGGAGCACTTGACAGTGGCGTCTTGCGACTCTTAACTGGAGATCGAGTCGTTGAGTCGGCTTCAGAACACTTAGCTAGGGTTGCTTTGTGCCCCTTCGCGTGCGGAGACGATGATCGCGTCTTTTCGCGCCGCGACTTGTCCTTACTACCCTTCGTGTCCGATGACTTAACCGGTGACCTTAAGCGCGAGACGGAACGCACCTATGAGCGCGACAAGCAAGACTTCATACACACTGCTGACCTCGATCTCGACCGCGTGGGTGAAACGTATCGCCTACGTGAAGTTACTCGTACTTTGCGCTTGCCTTTAGCACGTGGGGGGAGAACGCTTAGGTGCGGTGCTGACGTTGGACTTCTTCGGCGACGAGTAGCTACGCGAACGAGAGCGCGAACGCTTTGTATGAGACTTCGACTTCGTGGGAGATCGGGAGGGTTGCCGCCGCTTGTTGGGACGCTTATCTCCGTCTAAGCTCTCTTCGGAGATAGAAGTCAACATCAGCGTTTTCTTGACGGGCTCGCCGACCTCACTATCGATTTCCTCTTCTTCATAGGCCGACCCTTCTTCGCTCTCCTCGTCCCAAATCGCCGTGTAAGTACCGTCCATGCGCTCATACGATGTATGTCCCTCAGACGCTGCTTCGGACGGATGGATAGGAGTTACATTAGATTTTCTCAGCGCTCCTCTTTCCCGTTCTCGCGAAAGCTTGGTCGTCAACTTCTGGATGCGAGAGCTGTGACTTAAAGCGTGCCAAACGCCCTTTCGAACGGTCTCCCACCCAGTGCGGCTCGTGCCCGTCTTTGGACTTCAAATCCAGCAAGCCTAGAGCAACGGCACGGTCCGTGAGCTGACTATCCGGCTTCGAACTGTGCGGGTTGAGAGCTCCAGTATGTTCCAGCAACTCCGTGATCCTTGCTAAATCTCCCTTGTTGATGCGAAACGGTTTGAGAGCGTTCTTAACTTTACATGCATACGCCTCCGTGTCTCACGAGTGACGTTTGGAAGGATTATCGATGACTGGGCCGTCGTATGACTTGGCGTCTTGAGCGTTCCGACCACGCTGACCTCCCACCCACATGGGACGACGTCGATGAGCACCGCTCTCGAACAGTCGATGAAACCGAAGTATCCCCAATTTTCGCCGCAGATGTTTAAGAACCGAACGCGCTCGACCACCGCCATCATTTTGGCCTTGCGTCGCTGAGTCTGTGCGTTGGAGGGCTTCAACGGGACGTTTACTTGCCAGTCCCAAAACTTAGGATGGTAATCGTTCCAGTAACGCCAGTGGGAAGCGTACACATGAGTGAATTCCTAAGGATTATACCACAGCCTCGAGCCACGCCACGGGTAGGCGGGTTGGTACGGTTCGTGGCCGAGTTCGGACGTTTCATGATAAATCCTCTGGCGAAGGATTCCATGTCTGAACTAGATCGAGTGCTCAAGGAGGTACTCAAGTCGACTTAGAAGAGCATCTAGCCAAGGATCATGTCTTCTTCTTCAGCGAGGGCGAGCGGGACCGGGAGCACTTGACAGTGGCGTCTTGTGACTCTTAACTGGAGATCGAGTCGTTGAGTCGGCTTCAGAACACTTAGCTAGGGTTGCTTTGTGCCCCTTCGCGTGCGGAGACGATGATCGCGTCTTTTCGCGCCGCGACTTGTCCTTACTATTCTTCGTGTCCGATGACTTAACCGGTGACCTTAAGCGCGAGACGGAACGCACCTATGAGCGCGACAAGCAAGACTTCATACACACTGGTGACCTCGATCTCGACCGCGTGGGTGAAACGTATCGCCTACGTGAAGTTACTCGTACTTTGCGCTTGCCTTTAGCACGTGGGAGGAGAACGCTTAGGTGCGGTGCTGACGTTGGACTTCTTCGGCGACGAGTAGCTACGCGAACGAGAGCGCGAACGCTTTGTATGAGACTTCGTGGGCGATCGGGAGGGTTGCCGCTGCTTGTTGGGACGCTTATCTCCGTCTGAGCTCTCTTCGGAGATAGAAGTCAACATCAGCGTTTTCTTGACGGGCTGGCCGACCTCACTATCGATTTCCTCTTCTTCATAGGCCGACCCTTCTTCGCTCTCCTCGTCCCAAATCGCCGTGTAAGTACCGTCCATGCGCTCATACGATGTATGTCCCTCAGACGCTGCTTCGGACGGATGGAACGGAGTTACATTAGATTTTCTCAGCGCTCCTCTTTCCCGTTCTCGCGAAAGCTTGGTCGTCAACTTCTGGATGCGAGAGCTGTGACTTAAAGCGTGCCAAACGCCCTTCGAACGGTCTCCCACCCAGTGCGGCTCGTGCTCGTCTTTGGACTTCAAATCCAGCAAGCCTAGAGTAACGGCACGGTCCGTGAGCTGACTATCCGGCTTCGAACTGTGCGGGTTGAGAGCTCCAGTATGTTCCAGCAACTCCGTGATCCTTGCTAAATCTCCCTTGTTGATGCGAAACGGTTTGAGAGCGTTCTTAACTTTACATGCATTCGCCTCCGTGTCTCACGAGTGACGTTTGGAAGGATTATCGATGACTGGGCCGTCGTATGACTTGGCGTCTTGTGCGCTCCGACCACGCTGACCTCCCACCCACATGGGACGACGTCGATGAGCACCGCTCTCGAACAGTCGATGAAACCGAAGTATCCCCAATTTTCGCCGCAGATGTTTAAGAACCGAACGCGCTCGACCACCGCCATCATTTTGGCCTTGCGTCGCTGAGTCTGTGCGTTGGAGGGCTTCAACGGGACGTTTACTTGCCAGTCCCAAAACTTAGGATGGTAATCGTTCCAGTAACGCCAGTGGGAAGCGTGCACATGAGGGAATTCCTAGGATTATACCACAGCCTCGAGCCACGCCACGGGTAGGCGGGTTGGTACGGTTCGTGGCCGAGCTCGGACGTTTCATGATAAATCCTCTTGCGAAGGATTCCATGTCTGAACTAGATCGAGTGCTCAAGGAGGTACTCAAGTCGACTTAGAAGAGCATCTAACCAAGGATCATGTCTTCTTCTTCGGCGAGGGCGAGCGGGACCGGGAGCACTTGACAGTGGCGTCTTGCGACGCTTAACTGGAGATCGAGTCGTTGAGTCGGCTTCAGAACACTTAGCTAGTGTTGCTTTGTGCCCCTTCGCGTGCGGAGACGATGATCGCGTCTTTTCGCGCCGCGACTTGTCCTTACTACCCTTCGTGTCCGATGACTTAACCGGTGACCTTAAGCGCGAGACGGAACGCACCTATGAGCAGAACAAGCAAGACTTCATACACACTGCTGACCTCGATCTCGACCGCGTGGGTGAAACGTATCGCCTACGTGAAGTTACTCGTACTTTGCGCTTGCCTTGAGCACGTGGGGGGAGAACGCTTAGGTGCGGTGCTGACGTTGGACTTCTTCGGCGACGAGTAGCTACGCGAACGAGAGCGCGAACGCTTTGTATGAGACTTCGACTTCGTGGGCGATCGGGAGGGTTGCCGCCGCTTGTTGGGACGCTTATCTCCGTCTGAGCTCTCTTCGGAGATAGAAGTCAACATCAGCGTTTTCTTGACGGGCTGTCCGACCTAACTATCGATTTCCTCTTCTTCATAGGCCGACCCTTCTTCGCTCCCCTCGTCCCAAGTCGCCGTGTAAGTACCGTCCATGCGCTCATACGACGTATGTCCCTCAGGCGCTGCTTCGGACGGATGGATAGGAGTTACATTAGATTTTCTCAGCGCTCCTCTTTCCCGTTCTCGCGAAAGCTTGGTCGTCAACTTCTGGATGCGAGAGCTGTGACTTAAAGCGTGCCAAACGCCCTTCGAACGGTCTCCCACCCAGTGCGGCTCGTGCTCGTCTTTGGACTTCAAATCCAGCAAGCCTAGAGCAACGGCACGGTCCGTGAGCTGACTATCCGGCTTCGAACTGTGCGGGTTGAGAGCTCCATTATGTTCCAGCAACTCCGTGATCCTTGCTAAATCTCCTTTGTTGATGCGAAACGGTTTGAGAGCGTTCTTAACTTTACATGCATACGCCTCCGTGTCTCACGAGTGACGTTTGGAAGGATTATCGATGACTGGGCCGTCGTATGACTTGGCGTCTTGTGCGCTCCGACCACGCTGACCTCCCACCCACATGGGACGACGTCGATAAGCACCGCTCTCGAACAGTCGATGAAACCGAAGTATCCCCAATTTTCGCCGCAGATGTTTAAGAACCGAACGCGCTCGACCACCGCCATCATTTTGGCCTTGCGTCGCTGAGTCTGTGCGTTGGAGGGCTTCAACGGGACGTTTACTTGCCAGTCCCAAAACTTAGGATGGTAATCGTTCCAGTAACGCCAGTGGGAAGCGTGCACATGAGGGAATTCCTAAGGATTATACCACAGCCTCGAGCCACGCCACGGGTAGGCGGGTTGGTACGGTTCGTGGCCGAGTTCGGACGTTTCATGATAAATCCTCTGGCGAAGGATTCCATGTCTGAACTAGATCGAGTGCTCAAGGAGGTACTCAAGTCGACTTAGAAGAGCATCTAACCAAGGATCATGTCTTCTTCTTCGGCGAGCGGGACCGGGAGCACTTGACAGTGGCGTCTTGCGACTCTTAACTGGAGATCGAGTCGTTGAGTCGGCTTCAGAACACTTAGCTAGGGTTGCTTTGTGCCCCTTCGCGTGCGGAGACGATGATCGCGTCTTTTCGCGCCGCGACTTGTCCTTACTACCCTTCGTGTCCGATGACTTAACCGGTGACCTTAAGCGCGAGACGGAACGCACCTATGAGCGCGACAAGCAAGACTTCATACACACTGCTGACCTCGATCTCGACCGCGTGGGTGAAACGTATCGCCTACGTGAAGTTACTCGTACTTTGCGCTTGCCTTTAGCACGTGGGGGGAGAACGCTTAGGTGCGGTGCTGACGTTGGACTTCTTCGGCGACGAGTAGCTACGCGAACGAGAGCGCGAACACTTTGTATGAGACTTCGACTTCGTGGGAGATCGGGAGGGTTGCCGCCGCTTGTTGGGACGCTTATCTCCGTCTAAGCTCTCTTCGGAGATAGAAGTCAACATCAGCGTTTTCTTGACGGGCTCGCCGACCTCACTATCGATTTCCTCTTCTTCATAGGCCGACCCTTCTTCGCTCCCCTCGTCCCAAGTCGCCGTGTAAGTACCGTCCATGCGCTCATACGACGTATGTCCCTCAGGCGCTGCTTCGGACGGATGGATAGGAGTTACATTAGATTTTCTCAGCGCTCCTCTTTCCCGTTCTCGCGAAAGCTTGGTCGTCAACTTCTGGATGCGAGAGCTGTGACTTAAAGCGTGCCAAACGCCCTTCGAACGGTCTCCCACCCAGTGCGGCTCGTGCTCGTCTTTGGACTTCAAATCCAGCAAGCCTAGAGCTACGGCACGGTCCGTGAGCTGACTATCCGGCTTCGAACTGTGCGGGTTGAGAGCTCCATTATGTTCCAGCAACTCCGTGATCCTTGCTAAATCTCCCTTGTTGATGCGAAACGGTTTGAGAGCGTTCTTAACTTTACATGCATTCGCCTCCGTGTCTCACGAGTGACGTTTGGAAGGATTATCGATGACTGGGCCGTCGTATGACTTGGCGTCTTGAGCGTTCCGACCACGCTGACCTCCCACCCACATGGGACGACGTCGATGAGCACCGCTTTCGAACAGTCGATGAAACCGAAGTATCCCCAATTTTCGCCGCAGATGTTTAAGAACCGAACGCGCGCGACCGCCGCCATCATTTTGGCCTTGCGTCGCTGAGTCTGTGCGTTGGAGGGCTTCAACGGGACGTTTACTTGCCAGTCCCAAAACTTAGGATGGTAATCGTTCCAGTAACGCCAGTGGGAAGCGTGCACATGAGTGAATTCCTAAGGATTATACCACAGCCTCGAGCCACGCCACGGGTAGGCGGGGTGGTACGGTTCGTGGCCGAGTTCGGACGTTTCATGATAAATCCTCTGGCGAAGGATTTCCATGTCTGAACTAGATCGAGTGCTCAAGGAGGTACTCAAGTCGACTTAGAAGAGCATCTAGCCAAGGATCATGTCTTCTTCTTCAGCGAGGGCGAGCGGGACCGGGAGCACTTGACAGTGGCGTCTTGTGACTCTTAACTGGAGATCGAGTCGTTGAGTCGGCTTCAGAGCACTTAGCTAGGGTTGCTTTGTGTCCCTTCGCGTGCGGAGACGATGATCGCGTCTTTTCGCGCCGCGACTTGTCCTTACTACCCTTCGTGTCCGATGACTTAACCGGTGACCTTAAGCGCGTGACGGAACGCACCTATGAGCGTGACAAGCAAGACTTCATACACACTGGTGACCTCGATCTCGACCGCGTGGGTGAAACGTATCGCCTACGTGAAGTTACTCGTACTTTGCGCTTGCCTTTAGCACGTGGGGGGAGAACGCTTAGGTGCGGTGCTGACGTTGGACTTCTTCGGCGACGAGTAGCTACGCGAACGAGAGCGCGAACGCTTTGTATGAGACTTCGTGGGCGATCGGGAGGGTTGCCGCTGCTTGTTGGGACGCTTATCTCCGTCTGAGCTCTCTTCGGAGATAGAAGTCAACATCAGCGTTTTCTTGACGGGCTGGCCGACCTCACTATCGATTTCCTCTTCTTCATAGGCCGACCCTTCTTCGCTCTCCTCGTCCCAAATCGCCGTGTAAGTACCGTCCATGCGCTCATACGATGTATGTCCCTCAGACGCTGCTTCGGACGGATGGATAGGAGTTACATTAGATTTTCTCAGCGCTCCTCTTTCCCGTTCTCGCGAAAGCTTGGTCGTCAACTTCTGGATGCGAGAGCTGTGACTTAAAGCGTGCCAAACGCCCTTCGAACGGTCTCCCACCCAGTGCGGCTCGTGCTCGTCTTTGGACTTCAAACCCAGCAAGCCTAGAGCTACGGCACGGTCCGTGAGCTGACTATCCGGCTTCGAACTGTGCGGGTTGAGAGCTCCAGTATGTTCCAGCAACTCCGTGATCCTTGCTAAATCTCCCTTGTTGATGCGAAACGGTTTGAGAGCGTTCTTAACTTTACATGCATACGCCTCCGTGTCTCACGAGTGACGTTTGGAAGGATTATCGATGACTGGGCCGTCGTATGACTTGGCGTCTTGAGCGTTCCGACCACGCTGACCTCCCACCCACATGGGACGACGTCGATGAGCACCGCTTTCGAACAGTCGATGAAACCGAAGTATCCCCAATTTTCGCCGCAGATGTTTAAGAACCGAACGCGCGCGACCGCCGCCATCTTTTTGGCCTTGCGTCGCTGAGTATGTGCGTTGGAGGGCTTCAGCGGGACGTTTACTTGCCAGTCCCAAAACTTAGGATGGTAATCGTTCCAGTAACGTCAGTGGGAAGCGTGCACATGAGGGAATTCCTAAGGATTATACCACAGCCTCGAGCCACGCCACGGGTAGGCGGGTTGGTACGGTTCGTGGCCGAGTTCGGACGTTTCATGATAAATCCTCTGGCGAAGGATTCCATGTCTGAACTAGATCAAGTGCTCAAGGAGGTACTCAAGTCGACTTAGAAGAGCATCTAACCAAGGATCATGTCTTCTTCTTCGGCGAGGGCGAGCGGGACCGGGAGCACTTGACAGTGGCGTCTTGCGACTCTTAACTGGAGATCGAGTCGTTGAGTCGGCTTCAGAACACTTAGCTAGGGTTGCTTTGTGCCCCTTCGCGTGCGGAGACGATGATCGCGTCTTTTCGCGCCGCGACTTGTCCTTACTATTCTTCGTGTCCGATGACTTAACCGGTGACCTTAAGCGCGAGACGGAACGCACCTATGAGCGCGACAAGCAAGACTTCATACACACTGGTGACCTCGATCTCGACCGCGTGGGTGAAACGTATCGCCTACGTGAAGTTACTCGTACTTTGCGCTTGCCTTTAGCACGTGGGGGGAGAACGCTTAGGTGCGGTGCTGACGTTGGACTTCTTCGGCGACGAGTAGCTACGCGAACGAGAGCGCGAACGCTTTGTATGAGACTTCGACTTCGTGGGCGATCGGGAGGGTTGCCGCCGCTTGTTGGGACGCTTATCTCCGTCTGAGCTCTCTCCGGAGATAGAAGTCAACATCAGCGTTTTCTTGACGGGCTGTCCGACCTAACTATCGATTTCCTCTTCTTCATAGGCCGACCCTTCTTCGCTCTCCTCGTCCC
Organism: Phytophthora infestans T30-4; assembly: GCF_000142945.1. Lineage (NCBI taxonomy): Eukaryota > Oomycota > Peronosporomycetes > Peronosporales > Peronosporaceae > Phytophthora > Phytophthora infestans. The sequence goes on along the minus strand of NW_003303717.1, from coordinate 671,420 downwards.
AAATCGCCGTGTAAGTACCGTCCATGCGCTCATACGATGTATGTCCCTCAGACGCTGCTTCGGACGGATGGATAGGAGTTACATTAGATTTTCTCAGCGCTCCTCTTTCCCGTTCTCGCGAAAGCTTGGTCGTCAACTTCTGGATGCGAGAGCTGTGACTTAAAGCGTGCCAAACGCCCTTCGAACGGTCTCCCACCCAGTGCGGCTCGTGCTCGTCTTTGGACTTCAAATCCAGCAAGCCTAGAGCTACGGCACGGTCCGTGAGCTGACTATCCGGCTTCGAACTGTGCGGGTTGAGAGCTCCATTATGTTCCAGCAACTCCGTGATCCTTGCTAAATCTCCTTTGTTGATGCGAAACGGTTTGAGAGCGTTCTTAACTTTACATGCATACGCCTCCGTGTCTCACGAGTGACGTTTGGAAGGATTATCGATGACTGGGCCGTCGTATGACTTGGCGTCTTGAGCGTTCCGACCACGCTGACCTCCCACCCACATGGGACGACGTCGATAAGCACCGCTCTCGAACAGTCGATGAAACCGAAGTATCCCCAATTTTCGCCGCAGATGTTTAAGAACCGAACGCGCGCGACCGCCGCCCCTTGCGTCGCTGAGTCTGTGCGTTGGAGGGCTTCAACGGGACGTTTACTTGCCAGTCCCAAAACTTAGGATGGTAATCGTTCCAGTAACGCCAGTGGGAAGCGTGCACATGAGGGAATTCCTAAGGATTATACCACAGCCTCGAGCCACGCCACGGGTAGGCGGGTTGGTACGGTTCGTGGCCGAGTTCGGACGTTTCATGATAAATCCTCTGGCGAAGGATTCCATGTCTAAACTAGATCGAGTGCTCAAGGAGGTACTCAAGTCGACTTAGAAGAGCATCTAACCAAGGATCATGTCTTCTTCTTCGGCGAGCGGGACCGGGAGCACTTGACAGTGGCGTCTTGCGACTCTTAACTGGAGATCGAGTCGTTGAGTCGGCTTCAGAACACTTAGCTAGGGTTGCTTTGTGCCCCTTCGCGTGCGGAGACGATGATCGCGTCTTTTCGCGCCGCGACTTGTCCTTACTATTCTTCGTGTCCGATGACTTAACCGGTGACCTTAAGCGCGAGACGGAACGCACCTATGAGCGCGACAAGCAAGACTTCATACACACTGGTGACCTCGATCTCGACCGCGTGGGTGAAACGTATCGCCTACGTGAAGTTACTCGTACTTTGCGCTTGCCTTTAGCACGTGGGGGGGAGAACGCTTAGGTGCGGTGCTGACGTTGGACTTCTTCGGCGACGAGTAGCTACGCGAACGAGAGCGCGAACGCTTTGTATGAGACTTCGACTTCGTGGGCGATCGGGAGGGTTGCCGCCGCTTGTTGGGACGCTTATCTCCGTCTGAGCTCTCTCCGGAGATAGAAGTCAACATCAGCGTTTTCTTGACGGGCTGGCCGACCTCACTATCGATTTCCTCTTCTTCATAGGCCGACCCTTCTTCGCTCTCCTCGTCCCAAATCGCCGTGTAAGTACCGTCCATGCGCTCATACGATGTATGTCCCTCAGACGCTGCTTCGGACGGATGGATAGGAGTTACATTAGATTTTCTCAGCGCTCCTCTTTCCCGTTCTCGCGAAAGCTTGGTCGTCAACTTCTGGATGCGAGAGCTGTGACTTAAAGCGTGCCAAACGCCCTTCGAACGGTCTCCCACCCAGTGCGGCTCGTGCTCGTCTTTGTACTTCAAATCCAGCAAGCCTAGAGCTACGGCACGGTCCGTGAGCTGACTATCCGGCTTCGAACTGTGCGGGTTGAGAGCTCCAGTATGTTCCAGCAACTCCGTGATCCTTGCTAAATCTCCCTTGTTGATGCGAAACGGTTTGAGAGCGTTCTTAACTTTACATGCATTCGCCTCCGTGTCTCACGAGTGACGTTTGGAAGGATTATCGATGACTGGGCCGTCGTATGACTTGGCGTCTTGAGCGTTCCGACCACGCTGACCTCCCACCCACATGGGACGACGTCGATGAGCACCGCTCTCGAACAGTCGATGAAACCGAAGTATCCCCAATTTTCGCCGCAGATGTTTAAGAACCGAACGCGCGCGACCGCCGCCCCTTGCGTCACTGAGTATGTGCGTTGGAGGGCTTCAACGGGACGTTTACTTGCCAGTCCCAAAACTTAGGATGGTAATCGTTCCAGTAACGCCAGTGGGAAGCGTGCACATGAGGGAATTCCTAAGGATTATACCACAGCCTCGAGCCACGCCACGGGTAGGCGGGTTGGTACGGTTCGTGGCCGAGTTCGGACGTTTCATGATAAATCCTCTGGCGAAGGATTCCATGTCTGAACTAGATCGAGTGCTCAAGGAGGTACTCAAGTCGACTTAGAAGAGCATCTAACCAAGGATCATGTCTTCTTCTTCGGCGAGGGCGAGCGGGACCGGGAGCACTTGACAGTGGCGTCTTGCGACTCTTAATTGGAGATCGAGTCGTTGAGTCGGCTTCAGAACACTTAGCTAGGGTTGCTTTGTGCCCCTTCGCGTGCGGAGACGATGATCGCGTCTTTTCGCGCCGCGACTTGTCCTTACTACCCTACGTGTCCGATGACTTAGCCGGTGACCTTAAGCGCGAGACGGAGCGCACCTATGAGCGCGACAAGCAAGACTTCATACACACTGCTGACCTCGATCTCGACCGCGTGGGTGAAACGTATCGCCTACGTGAAGTTACTCGTACTTTGCGCTTGCCTTTAGCACGTGGGGGGGAGAACGCTTAGGTGCGGTGCTGACGTTGGACTTCTTCGGCGACGAGTAGCTACGCGAACGAGAGCGCGAACGCTTTGTATGAGACTTCGACTTCGTGGGCGATCGGGAGGGTTGCCGCCGCTTGTTGGGACGCTTATCTCCGTCTGAGCTCTCTCCGGAGATAGGAGTCAACATCAGCGTTTTCTTGACGGGCTGGCCGACCTCACTATCGATTTTCTCTTCTTCATAGGCCGACCCTTCTTCGCTCTCCTCGTCCCAAATCGCCGTGTAAGTACCGTCCATGCGCTCATACGATGTATGTCCCTCAGACGCTGCTTCGGACGGATGGATAGGAGTTACATTAGATTTTCTCAGCGCTCCTCTTTCCCGTTCTCGCGAAAGCTTGGTCGTCAACTTCTGGATGCGAGAGCTGTGACTTAAAGCGTGCCAAACGCCCTTCGAACGGTCTCCCACCCAGTGCGGCTCGTGCTCGTCTTTGGACTTCAAATCCAGCAAGCCTAGAGCTACGGCACGGTCCGTGAGCTGACTATCCGGCTTCGAACTGTGCGGGTTGAGAGCTCCAGTATGTTCCAACAACTCCGTGATCCTTGCTAAATCTCCCTTGTTGATGCGAAACGGTTTGAGAGCGTTCTTAACTTTACATACATACGCCTCCGTGTCTCACGAGTGACGTTTGGAAGGATTATCGATGACTGGGCCGTCGTATGACTTGGCGTCTTGAGCGTTCCGACCACGCTGACCTCCCACCCACATGGGACGACGTCGATGAGCACCGCTTTCGAACAGTCGATGAAACCGAAGTATCCCCAATTTTCGCCGCAGATGTTTAAGAACCGAACGCGCGCGACCGCCGCCATCATTTTGGCCTTGCGTCGCTGAGTATGTGCGTTGGAGGGCTTCAACGGGACGTTTACTTGCCAGTCCCAAAACTTAGGATGGTAATCGTTCCAGTAACGCCAGTGGGAAGCGTGCACATGAGTGAATTCCTAAGGATTATACCACAGCCTCGAGCCACGCCACGGGTAGGCGGGTTGGTACGGTTCGTGGCCGAGTTCGGACGTTTCATGATAAATCCTCTGGCGAAGGATTCCATGTCTGAACTAGATCGAGTGCTCAAGGAGGTACTCAAGTCGACTTAGAAGAGCATCTAACCAAGGATCATGTCTTCTTCTTCGGCGAGCGGGACCGGGAGCACTTGACAGTGGCGTCTTGCGACTCTTAACTGGAGATCGAGTCGTTGAGTCGGCTTCAGAACACTTAGCTAGGGTTGCTTTGTGCCCCTTCGCGTGCGGAGACGATGATCGCGTCTTTTCGCGCAGCGACTTGTCCTTACTACCCTTCGTGTCCGATGACTTAACCGGTGACCTTAAGCGCGAGACGGAACGCACCTATGAGCGCGACAAGCAAGACTTCATACACACTGGTGACCTCGATCTCGACCGCGTGGGTGAAACGTATCGCCTACGTGAAGTTACTCGTACTTTGCGCTTGCCTTTAGCACGTGGGGGGAGAACGCTTAGGTGCGGTGCTGACGTTGGACTTCTTCGGCGACGAGTAGCTACGCGAACGAGAGCGCGAACGCTTTGTATGAGACTTCGACTTCGTGGGCGATCGGGAGGGTTGCCGCCGCTTGTTGGGACGCTTATCTCCGTCTGAGCTCTCTTCGGAGATAGAAGTCAACATCAGCGTTTTCTTGACGGGCTGTCCGACCTCACTATCGATTTTCTTCTTCTTCATAGGCCGACCCTTCTTCGCTCTCCTCGTCCCAAATCGCCTTGTAAGTACCGTCCATGCGCTCATACGATGTATGTCCCTCAGACGCTGCTTCGGACGGATGGATAGGAGTTACATTAAATTTTCTCAGCGCTCCTCTTTCCCGTTCTCGCGAAAGCTTGGTCGTCAACTTCTGGATGCGAGAGCTGTGACTTAAAGCGTGCCAAACGCCTTTCGAACAGTCTCCCACCCAGTGCGGCTCGTGCTCGTCTTTGGACTTCAAATCCAGCAAGCCTAGAGCTACGGCACGGTCCGTGAGCTGACTATCCGGCTTCGAACTGTGCGGGTTGAGAGCTCCAGTATGTTCCAGCAACTCCGTGATCCTTGCTAAATCTCCCTTGTTGATGCGAAACGGTTTGAGAGCGTTCTTAACTTTACATGCATACGCCTCCGTGTCTCACGAGTGACGTTTGGAAGGATTATCGATGACTGGGCCGTCGTATGACTTGGCGTCTTGAGCGTTCCGACCACGCTGACCTCCCACCCACATGGGACGACGTCGATGAGCACCGCTTTCGAACAGTCGATGAAACCGAAGTATCCCCAATTTTCGCCGCAGATGTTTAAGAACCGAACGCGCGCGACCGCCGCCATCATTTTGGCCTTGCGTCGCTGAGTCTGTGCGTTGGAGGGCTTCAACGGGACGTTTACTTGCCAGTCCCAAAACTTAGGATGGTAATCGTTCTAGTAACGCCAGTGGGAAGCGTGCACATGAGGGAATTCCTAAGGATTATACCACAGCCTCGAGCCACGCCACGGGTAGGCGGGTTGGTACGGTTCGTGGCCGAGTTCGGACGTTTCATGATAAATCCTCTTGCGAAGGATTCCATGTCTGAACTAGATCGAGTGCTCAAGGAGGTACTCAAGTCGACTTAGAAGAGCATCTAACCAAGGACCATGTCTTCTTCTTCGGCGAGGGTGAGTGGGACCGGGAGCACTTGACAGTGGCGTCTTGCGACTCTTAACTGGAGATCGAGTCGTTGAGTCGGCTTCAGAACACTTAGCTAGGGTTGCTTTGTGCCCCTTCGCGTGCGGAGACGATGATCGCGTCTTTTCGCGCCGCGACTTGTCCTTACTACCCTTTGTGTCCGATGACTTAACCGGTGACCTTAAGCGCGAGACGGAACGCACCTATGAGCGCGACAAGCAAGACTTCATACACACTGGTGACCTCGATCTCGACCGCGTGGGTGAAACGTATCGCCTACGTGAAGTTACTCGTACTTTGCGCTTGCCTTTAGCACGTGGGGGGAGAACGCTTAGGTGCGGTGCTGACGTTGGACTTCTTCGGCGACGAGTAGCTACGCGAACGAGAGCGCGAACGCTTTGTATGAGACTTCGACTTCGTGGGCGATCGGGAGGGTTGCCGCCGCTTGTTGGGACGCTTATCTCCGTCTGAGCTCTCTCCGGAGATAGAAGTCAACATCAGCGTTTTCTTGACGGGCTGGCCGACCTCACTATCGATTTCCTCTTCTTCATAGGCCGACCCTTCTTCGCTCTCCTCGTCCCAAATCGCCGTGTAAGTACCGTCCATGCGCTCATACGATGTATGTCCCTCAGACGCTGCTTCGGACGGATGGATAGGAGTTACATTAGATTTTCTCAGCGCTCCTCTTTCCCGTTCTCGCGAAAGCTTGGTCGTCAACTTCTGGATGCGAGAGCTGTGACTTAAAGCGTGTCAAACGCCCTTCGAACGGTCTCCCACCCAGTGCGGCTCGTGCTCGTCTTTGGACTTCAAATCCAGCAAGCCTAGAGCAACGGCACGGTCCGTGAGCTGACTATCCGGCTTCGAACTGTGCGAATTGAGAGCTCCAGTATGTTCCAGCAACTCCGTGATCCTTGCTAAATCTCCCTTGTTGATGCGAAACGGTTTGAGAGCGTTCTTAACTTTACATGCATACGCCTCCGTGTCTCACGAGTGACGTTTGGAAGGATTATCGATGACTGGGCCGTCGTATGACTTGGCGTCTTGAGCGTTCCGACCACGCTGACCTCCCACCCACATGGGACGACGTCGATGAGCACCGCTTTCGAACAGTCGATGAAACCGAAGTATCCCCAATTTTCGCCGCAGATGTTTAAGAACCGAACGCGCGCGACCGCCGCCATCTTTTTGGCCTTGCGTCGCTGAGTCTGTGCGTTGGAGGGCTTCAACGGGACGTTTACTTGCCAGTCCCAAAACTTAGGATGGTAATCGTTCCAGTAACGTCAGTGGGAAGCGTGCACATGAGGGAATTCCTAAGGATTATACCACAGCCTCGAGCCACGCCACGGGTAGGCGGGTTGGTACGGTTCGTGGCCGAGTTCGGACGTTTCATGATAAATCCTCTGGCGAAGGATTCCATGTCTGAACTAGATCGAGTGCTCAAGGAGGTACTCAAGTCGACTTAGAAGAGCATCTAACCAAGGATCATGTCTTCTTCTTCGGCGAGCGGGACCGGGAGCACTTGACAGTGGCGTCTTGCGACTCTTAAGTGGAGATCGAGTCGTTGAGTCGGCTTCAGAACACTTAGCTAGGGTTGCTTTGTGCCCCTTCGCGTGCGGAGACGATGATCGCGTCTTTTCGCGCCGCGACTTGTCCTTACTACCCTTTGTGTCCGATGACTTAACCGGTGACCTTAAGCGCGAGACGGAACGCACCTATGAGCGCGACAAGCAAGACTTCATACACACTGGTGACCTCGATCTCGACCGCGTGGGTGAAACGTATCGCCTACGTGAAGTTACTCGTACTTTGCGCTTGCCTTTAGCACGTGGGGGGAGAACGCTTAGGTGCGGTGCTGACGTTGGACTTCTTCGGCGACGAGTAGCTACGCGAACGAGAGCGCGAACGCTTTGTATGAGACTTCGACTTCGTGGGCGATCGGGAGGGTTGCCGCCGCTTGTTGGGACGCTTATCTCCGTCTGAGCTCTCTCCGGAGATAGGAGTCAACATCAGCGTTTTCTTGACGGGCTGGCCGACCTCACTATCGATTTCCTCTTCTTCATAGGCCGACCCTTCTTCGCTCTCCTCGTCCCAAATCGCCGTGTAAGTACCGTCCATGCGCTCATACGATGTATGTCCCTCAGACGCTGCTTCGGACGGATGGATAGGAGTTACATTAGATTTTCTCAGCGCTCCTCTTTCCCGTTCTCGCGAAAGCTTGGTCGTCAACTTCTGGATGCGAGAGCTGTGACTTAAAGCGTGCCAAACGCCCTTCGAACGGTCTCCCACCCAGTGCGGCTCGTGCTCGTCTTTGGACTTCAAATCCAGCAAGCCTAGAGCAACGGCACGGTCCGTGAGCTGACTATCCGGCTTCGAACTGTGCGGGTTGAGAGCTCCAGTATGTTCCAGCAACTCCGTGATCCTTGCTAAATCTCCCTTGTTGATGCGAAACGGTTTGAGAGCGTTCTTAACTTTACATGCATACGCCTCCGTGTCTCACGAGTGACGTTTGGAAGGATTATCGATGACTGGGCCGTCGTATGACTTGGCGTCTTGAGCGTTCCGACCACGCTGACCTCCCACCCACGTCGATGAGCACCGATCTCGAACAGTCGATGAAACCGAAGTATCCCCAATTTTCGCCGCATATGTTCACGAACCGATAGCACTCGACCACCGGCATCATCTTGGCTCTGTGTCGCTGAGTCTGTGCGTTGGAGGGCTTCAACGGGACGTTTACTTGCCAGTCCCAAAACTTAGGATGGTAATCGTTCCAGTAACGTCAGTGGGAAGCGTGCACATGAGGGAATTCCTAAGGATTATACCACAGCCTCGAGCCACGCCACGGGTAGGCGGGTTGGTACGGTTCGTGGCCGAGTTCGGACGTTTCATGATAAATCCTCTGGCGAAGGATTCCATGTCTGAACTAGATCGAGTGCTCAAGGAGGTACTCAAGTCGACTTAGAAGAGCATCTAACCAAGGATCATGTCTTCTTCTTCGGCGAGGGCGAGCGGGACCGGGAGCACTTGACAGTGGCGTCTTGCGACGCTTAAGTGGAGATCGAGTCGTTGAGTCGGCTTCAGAACACTTAGCTAGGGTTGCTTTGTGCCCCTTCGCGTGCGGAGACGATGATCGCGTCTTTTCGCGCCGCGACTTGTCCTTACTACCCTTTGTGTCCGATGACTTAACCGGTGACCTTAAGCGCGAGACGGAACGCACCTATGAGCGCGACAAGCAAGACTTCATACACACTGGTGACCTCGATCTCGACCGCGTGGGTGAAACGTATCGCCTACGTGAAGTTACTCGTACTTTGCGCTTGCCTTTAGCACGTGGGGGGAGAACGCTTAGGTGCGGTGCTGACGTTGGACTTCTTCGGCGACGAGTAGCTACGCGAACGAGAGCGCGAACGCTTTGTATGAGACTTCGACTTCGTGGGCGATCGGGAGGGTTGCCGCCGCTTGTTGGGACGCTTATCTCCGTCTGAGCTCTCTCCGGAGATAGAAGTCAACATTAGCGTTTTCTTGACGGGCTGTCCGACCTCACTATCGATTTCCTCTTCTTCATAGGCCGACCCTTCTTCGCTCTCCTCGTCCCAAATCGCCGTGTAAGTACCGTCCATGCGCTCATACGATGTATGTCCCTCAGACGCTGCTTCGGACGGATGGATAGGAGTTACATTAGATTTTCTCAGCGCTCCTCTTTCCCGTTCTCGCGAAAGCTTGGTCGTCAACTTCTGGATGCGAGAGCTGTGACTTAAAGCGTGCCAGACGCCCTTCGAACGGTCTCCCACTCAGTGCGGCTCGTGCTCGTCTTTGGACTTCAAATCCAGCAAGCCTAGAGCAACGGCACGGTCCGTGAGCTGACTATCCGGCTTCGAACTGTGCGGGTTGAGAGCTCCAGTATGTTCCAGCAACTCCGTGATCCTTGCTAAATCTCCTTTGTTGATGCGAAACGGTTTGAGAGCGTTCTTAACTTTACATGCATTCGCCTCCGTGTCTCACGAGTGACGTTTGGAAGGATTATCGATGACTGGGCCGTCGTATGACTTGGCGTCTTGTGCGCTCCGACCACGCTGACCTCCCACCCACATGGGACGACGTCGATAAGCACCGCTCTCGAACAGTCGATGAAACCGAAGTATCCCCAATTTTCGCCGCAGATGTTTAAGAACCGAACGCGCGCGACCACCGCCATCATTTTGGCCTTGCGTCGCTGAGTCTGTGCGTTGGAGGGCTTCAACGGGACGCTTACTTGCCAGTCCCAAAACTTAGGATGGTAATCGTTCCAGTAACGCCAGTGGGAAGCGTGCACATGAGGGAATTCCTAAGGATTATACCACAGCCTCGAGCCACGCCACGGGTAGGCGGGTTGGTACGGTTCGTGGCCGAGTTCGGACGTTTCGTGATAAATCCTCTGGCGAAGGATTCCATGTCTGAACTAGATCGAGTGCTCAAGGAGGTACTCAAGTCGACTTAGAAGAGCATCTAACCAAGGACCATGTCTTCTTCTTCGGCGAGGGTGAGCGGGACCGGGAGCACTTGACAGTGGCGTCTTGCGACTCTTAACTGGAGATCGAGTCGTTGAGTCGGCTTCAGAACACTTAGCTAGGGTTGCTTTGTGCCCCTTCGCGTGCGGAGACGATGATCGCGTCTTTTCGCGCCGCGACTTGTCCTTACTACCCTTCGTGTCCGATGACTTAACCGGTGACCTTAAGCGCGAGACGGAACGCACCTATGAGCGCGACAAGCAAGACTTCATACACACTGGTGACCTCGATCTCGACCGCGTGGGTGAAACGTATCGCCTACGTGAAGTTACTCGTACTTTGCGCTTGCCTTTAGCACGTGGGGGGAGAACGCTTAGGTGCGGTGCTGACGTTGGACTTCTTCGGCGACGAGTAGCTACGCGAACGAGAGCGCGAACGCTTTGTATGAGACTTCGACTTCGTGGGCGATCGGGAGGGTTGCCGCCGCTTGTTGGGACGCTTATCTCCGTCTGAGCTCTCTCCGGAGATAGGAGTCAACATCAGCGTTTTCTTGACGGGCTGGCCGACCTCACTATCGATTTCCTCTTCTTCATAGGCCGACCCTTCTTCGCTCTCCTCGTCCCAAATCGCCGTGTAAGTACCGTCCATGCGCTCATACGACGTATGTCCCTCAGGCGCTGCTTCGGACGGATGGATAGGAGTTACATTAGATTTTCTCAGCGCTCCTCTTTCCCGTTCTCGCGAAAGCTTGGTCGTCAACTTCTGGATGCGAGAGCTGTGACTTAAAGCGTGCCAAACGCCCTTTCGAACGGTCTCCCACCCAGTGCGGCTCGTGCTCGTCTTTGGACTTCAAATCCAGCAAGCCTAGAGCTACGGCACGGTCCGTGAGCTGACTATCCGGCTTCGAACTGTGCGGGTTGAGAGCTCCAGTATGTTCCAGCAACTCCGTGATCCTTGCTAAATCTCCCTTGTTGATGCGAAACGGTTTGAGAGCGTTCTTAACTTTACATGCATTCGCCTCCGTGTCTCACGAGTGACGTTTGGAAGGATTATCGATGACTGGGCCGTCGTATGACTTGGCGTCTTGTGCGCTCCGACCACGCTGACCTCCCACCCACATGGGACGACGTCGATAAGCACCGCTCTCGAACAGTCGATGAAACCGAAGTATCCCCAATTTTCGCCGCAGATGTTTAAGAACCGAACGCGCGCGACCACCGCCATCATTTTGGCCTTGCGTCGCTGAGTCTGTGCGTTGGAGGGCTTCAACGGGACGCTTACTTGCCAGTCCCAAAACTTAGGATGGTAATCGTTCCAGTAACGCCAGTGGGAAGCGTACACATGAGTGAATTCCTAAGGATTATACCACAGCCTCGAGCCACGCCACGGGTAGGCGGGTTGGTACGGTTCGTGGCCGAGTTCGGACGTTTCATGATAAATCCTCTGGCGAAGGATTCCATGTCTGAACTAGATCGAGTGCTCAAGGAGGTACTCAAGTCGACTTAGAAGAGCATCTAACCAAGGATCATGTCTTCTTCTTCGGCGAGCGGGACCGGGAGCACTTGACAGTGGCGTCTTGCGACTCTTAACTGGAGATCGAGTCGTTGAGTCGGCTTCAGAACACTTAGCTAGGGTTGCTTTGTGCCCCTTCGCGTGCGGAGACGATGATCGCGTCTTTTCGCGCCGCGACTTGTCCTTACTATTCTTCGTGTCCGATGACTTAACCGGTGACCTTAAGCGCGAGACGGAACGCACCTATGAGCGCGACAAGCAAGACTTCATACACACTGGTGACCTCGATCTCGACCGCGTGGGTGAAACGTATCGCCTACGTGAAGTTACTCGTACTTTGCGCTTGCCTTTAGCACGTGGGGGGGAGAACGCTTAGGTGCGGTGCTGACGTTGGACTTCTTCGGCGACGAGTAGCTACGCGAACGAGAGCGCGAACGCTTTGTATGAGACTTCGTGGGCGATCGGGAGGGTTGCCGCTGCTTGTTGGGACGCTTATCTCCGTCTGAGCTCTCTTCGGAGATAGAAGTCAACATCAGCGTTTTCTTGACGGGCTGTCCGACCTCACTATCGATTTCCTCTTCTTCATAGGCCGACCCTTCTTCGCTCTCCTCGTCCCAAATCGCCGTGTAAGTACCGTCCATGCGCTCATACGATGTATGTCCCTCAGACGCTGCTTCGGACGGATGGATAGGAGTTACATTAGATTTTCTCAGCGCTCCTCTTTCCCGTTCTCGCGAAAGCTTGGTCGTCAACTTCTGGATGCGAGAGCTGTGACTTAAAGCGTGCCAAACGCCCTTCGAACGGTCTCCCACCCAGTGCGGCTCGTGCTCGTCTTTGGACTTCAAATCCAGCAAGCCTAGAGCTACGGCACGGTCCGTGAGCTGACTATCCGGCTTCGAACTGTGCGGGTTGAGAGCTCCAGTATGTTCCAGCAACTCCGTGATCCTTGCTAAATCTCCCTTGTTGATGCGAAACGGTTTGAGAGCGTTCTTAACTTTACATGCATACGCCTCCGTGTCTCACGAGTGACGTTTGGAAGGATTATCGATGACTGGGCCGTCGTATGACTTGGCGTCTTGAGCGTTCCGACCACGCTGACCTCCCACCCACATGGGACGACGTCGATAAGCACCGCTCTCGAACAGTCGATGAAACCGAAGTATCCCCAATTTTCGCCGCAGATGTTTAAGAACCGAACGCGCGCGACCGCCGCCATCATTTTGGCCTTGCGTCACTGAGTATGTGCGTTGGAGGGCTTCAACGGGACGTTTACTTGCCAGTCCCAAAACTTAGGATGGTAATCGTTCCAGTAACGCCAGTGGGAAGCGTGCACATGAGGGAATTCCTAAGGATTATACCACAGCCTCGAGCCACGCCACGGGTAGGCGGGTTGGTACGGTTCGTGGCCGAGTTCGGACGTTTCGTGATAAATCCTCTGGCGAAGGATTCCATGTCTGAACTAGATCGAGTGCTCAAGGAGGTACTCAAGTCGACTTAGAAGAGCATCTAACCAAGGACCATGTCTTCTTCTTCGGCGAGGGTGAGCGGGACCGGGAGCACTTGACAGTGGCGTCTTGCGACGCTTAAGTGGAGATCGAGTCGTTGAGTCGGCTTCAGAACACTTAGCTAGGGTTGCTTTGTGCCCCTTCGCGTGCGGAGACGATGATCGCGTCTTTTCGCGCCGCGACTTGTCCTTACTACCCTTCGTGTCCGATGACTTAACCGGTGACCTTAAGCGCGAGACGGAACGCACCTATGAGCGCGACAAGCAAGACTTCATACACACTGGTGACCTCGATCTCGACCGCGTGGGTGAAACGTATCGCCTACGTGAAGTTACTCGTACTTTGCGCTTGCCTTTAGCACGTGGGGGGGGGAGAACGCTTAGGTGCGGTGCTGACGTTGGACTTCTTCGGCGACGAGTAGCTACGCGAACGAGAGCGCGAACGCTTTGTATGAGACTTCGACTTCGTGGGCGATCGGGAGGGTTGCCGCCGCTTGTTGGGACGCTTATCTCCGTCTGAACTCTCTTCGGAGATAGAAGTCAACATCAGCGTTTTCTTGACGGGCTGTCCGACCTCACTATCGATTTCCTCTTCTTCATAGGCCGACCCTTCTTCGCTCTCCTCGTCCCAAATCGCCGTGTAAGTACCGTCCATGCGCTCATACGATGTATGTCCCTCAGACGCTGCTTCGGACGGATGGATAGGAGTTACATTAGATTTTCTCAGCGCTCCTCTTTCCCGTTCTCGCGAAAGCTTGGTCGTCAACTTCTGGATGCGAGAGCTGTGACTTAAAGCGTGTCAAACGCCCTTCGAACGGTCTCCCACCCAGTGCGGCTCGTGCTCGTCTTTGGACTTCAAATCCAGCAAGCCTAGAGCTACGGCACGGTCCGTGAGCTGACTATCCGGCTTCGAACTGTGCGGGTTGAGAGCTCCCATTATGTTCCAGCAACTCCGTGATCCTTGCTAAATCTCCCCTTGTTGATGCGAAACGGTTTGAGAGCGTTCTTAACTTTACATACATACGCCTCCGTGTCTCACGAGTGACGTTTGGAAGGATTATCGATGACTGGGCCGTCGTATGACTTGGCGTCTTGAGCGTTCCGACCACGCTGACCTCCCACCCACATGGGACGACGTCGATGAGCACCGCTTTCGAACAGTCGATGAAACCGAAGTATCCCCAATTTTCGCCGCAGATGTTTAAGAACCGAACGCGCGCGACCACCGCCATCATTTTGGCCTTGCGTCGCTGAGTCTGTGCGTTGGAGGGCTTCAACGGGACGTTTACTTGCCAGTCCCAAAACTTAGGATGGTAATCGTTCCAGTAACGCCAGTGGGAAGCGTGCACATGAGGGAATTCCTAAGGATTATACCACAGCCTCGAGCCACGCCACGGGTAGGCGGGTTGGTACGGTTCGTGGCCGAGTTCGGACGTTTCATGATAAATCCTCTGGCGAAGGATTCCATGTCTGAACTAGATCGAGTGCTCAAGGAGGTACTCAAGTCGACTTAGAAGAGCATCTAACCAAGGATCATGTCTTCTTCTTCGGCGAGGGCGAGCGGGACCGGGAGCACTTGACAGTGGCGTCTTGCGACTCTTAACTGGAGATCGAGTCGTTGAGTCGGCTTCAGAACACTTAGCTAGGGTTGCTTTGTGCCCCTTCGCGTGCGGAGACGATGATCGCGTCTTTTCGCGCAGCGACTTGTCCTTACTACCCTTCGTGTCCGATGACTTAACCGGTGACCTTAAGCGCGAGACGGAACGCACCTATGAGCGCGACAAGCAAGACTTCATACACACTGGTGACCTCGATCTCGACCGCGTGGGTGAAACGTATCGCCTACGTGAAGTTACTCGTACTTTGCGCTTGCCTTTAGCACGTGGGGGGGAGAACGCTTAGGTGCGGTGCTGACGTTGGACTTCTTCGGCGACGAGTAGCTACGCGAACGAGAGCGCGAACGCTTTGTATGAGACTTCGACTTCGTGGGCGATCGGGAGGGTTGCCGCCGCTTGTTGGGACGCTTATCTCCGTCTGAGCTCTCTTCGGAGATAGAAGTCAACATCAGCGTTTTCTTGACGGGCTGTCCGACCTAACTATCGATTTCCTCTTCTTCATAGGCCGACCCTTCTTCGCTCTCCTCGTCCCAAATCGCCGTGTAAGTACCGTCCATGCGCTCATACGATGTATGTCCCTCAGACGCTGCTTCGGACGGATGGATAGGAGTTACATTAGATTTTCTCAGCGCTCCTCTTTCCCGTTCTCGCGAAAGCTTGGTCGTCAACTTCTGGATGCGAGAGCTGTGACTTAAAGCGTGCCAAACGCCCTTCGAACGGTCTCCCACCCAGTGCGGCTCGTGCTCGTCTTTGGACTTCAAATCCAGCAAGCCTAGAGCTACGGCACGGTCCGTGAGCTGACTATCCGGCTTCGAACTGTGCGGGTTGAGAGCTCCAGTATGTTCCAGCAACTCCGTGATCCTTGCTAAATCTCCCTTGTTGATGCGAAACGGTTTGAGAGCGTTCTTAACTTTACATGCATACGCCTCCGTGTCTCACGAGTGACGTTTGGAAGGATTATCGATGACTGGGCCGTCGTATGACTTGGCGTCTTGAGCGTTCCGACCACGCTGACCTCCCACCCACATGGGACGACGTCGATGAGCACCGCTTTCGAACAGTCGATGAAACCGAAGTATCCCCAATTTTCGCCGCAGATGTTTAAGAACCGAACGCGCGCGACCGCCGCCCCTTGCGTCGCTGAGTCTGTGCGTTGGAGGGCTTCAACGGGACGTTTACTTGCCAGTCCCAAAACTTAGGATGGTAATGAGGGAATTCCTAAGGATTATACCACAGCCTCGAGCCACGCCACGGGTAGGCGGGTTGGTACGGTTCGTGGCCGAGCTCGGACGTTTCATGATAAATCCTCTGGCGAAGGATTCCATGTCTGAACTAGATCGAGTGCTCAAGGAGGTACTCAAGTCGACTTAGAAGAGCATCTAACCAAGGATCATGTCTTCTTCTTCGGCGAGGGCGAGCGGGACCGGGAGCACTTGACAGTGGCGTCTTGCGACTCTTAACTGGAGATCGAGTCGTTGAGTCGGCTTCAGAACACTTAGCTAGTGTTGCTTTGTGCCCCTTCGCGTGCGGAGACGATGATCGCGTCTTTTCGCGCCGCGACTTGTCCTTACTACCCTTCGTGTCCGATGACTTAACCGGTGACCTTAAGCGCGAGACGGAACGCACCTATGAGCGCGACAAGCAAGACTTCATACACACTGGTGACCTCGATCTCGACCGCGTGGGTGAAACGTATCGCCTACGTGAAGTTACTCGTACTTTGCGCTTGCCTTTAGCACGTGGGGGGAGAACGCTTAGGTGCGGTGCTGACGTTGGACTTCTTCGGCGACGAGTAGCTACGCGAACGAGAGCGCGAACGCTTTGTATGAGACTTCGACTTCGTGGGCGATCGGGAGGGTTGCCGCCGCTTGTTGGGACGCTTATCTCCGTCTGAGCTCTCTCCGGAGATAGAAGTCAACATCAGCGTTTTCTTGACGGGCTGTCCGACCTCACTATCGATTTCCTCTTCTTCATAGGCCGACCCTTCTTCGCTCTCCTCGTCCCAAGTCGCCGTGTAAGTACCGTCCATGCGCTCATACGATGTATGTCCCTCAGACGCTGCTTCGGACGGATGGATAGGAGTTACATTAGATTTTCTCAGCGCTCCTCTTTCCCGTTCTCGCGAAAGCTTGGTCGTCAACTTCTGGATACGAGAGCTGTGACTTAAGGCGTGCCAAACGCCCTTCGAACGGTCTCCCACCCAGTGCGGCTCGTGCTCGTCTTTGTACTTCAAATCCAGCAAGCCTAGAGCTACGGCACGGTCCGTGAGCTGACTATCCGGCTTCGAACTGTGCGGGTTGAGAGCTCCAGTATGTTCCAGCAACTCCGTGATCCTTGCTAAATCTCCCTTGTTGATGCGAAACGGTTTGAGAGCGTTCTTAACTTTACATACATACGCCTCCGTGTCTCACGAGTGACGTTTGGAAGGATTATCGATGACTGGGCCGTCGTATGACTTGGCGTCTTGAGCGTTCCGACCACGCTGACCTCCCACCCACATGGGACGACGTCGATGAGCACCACTTTCGAACAGTCGATGAAACCGAAGTATCCCCAATTTTCGCCGCAGATGTTTAAGAACCGAACGCGCGCGACCGCCGCCATCATTTTGGCCTTGCGTCGCTGAGTATGTGCGTTGGAGGGCTTCAACGGGACGTTTACTTGCCAGTCCCAAAACTTAGGATGGTAATCGTTCTAGTAACGCCAGTGGGAAGCGTGCACATGAGGGAATTCCTAAGGATTATACCACAGCCTCGAGCCACGCCACGGGTAGGCGGGTTGGTACGGTTCGTGGCCGAGTTCGGACGTTTCATGATAAATCCTCTGGCGAAGGATTCCATGTCTGAACTAGATCGAGTGCTCAAGGAGGTACTCAAGTCGACTTAGAAGAGCATCTAACCAAGGACCATGTCTTCTTCTTCGGCGAGCGGGACCGGGAGCACTTGACAGTGGCGTCTTGCGACTCTTAACTGGAGATCGAGTCGTTGAGTCGGCTTCAGAACACTTAGCTAGGGTTGCTTTGTGCCCCTTCGCGTGCGGAGACGATGATCGCGTCTTTTCGCGCCGCGACTTGTCCTTACTACCCTTCGTGTCCGATGACTTAACCGGTGACCTTAAGCGCGAGACGGAACGCACCTATGAGCGCGACAAGCAAGACTTCATACACACTGGTGACCTCGATCTCGACCGCGTGGGTGAAACGTATCGCCTACGTGAAGTTACTCGTACTTTGCGCTTGCCTTTAGCACGTGGGGGGGGGAGAACGCTTAGGTGCGGTGCTGACGTTGGACTTCTTCGGCGACGAGTAGCTACGCGAACGAGAGCGCGAACGCTTTGTATGAGACTTCGGCTTCGTGGGCGATCGGGAGGGTTGCCGCCGCTTGTTGGGACGCTTATCTCCGTCTGAACTCTCTTCGGAGATAGAAGTCAACATCAGCGTTTTCTTGACGGGCTGTCCGACCTCACTATCGATTTCCTCTTCTTCATAGGCCGACCCTTCTTCGCTCTCCTCGTCCCAAGTCGCCGTGTAAGTACCGTCCATGCGCTCATACGATGTATGTCCCTCAGACGCTGCTTCGGACGGATGGATAGGAGTTACATTAAATTTTCTCAGCGCTCCTCTTTCCCGTTCTCGCGAAAGCTTGGTCGTCAACTTCTGGATGCGAGAGCTGTGACTTAAAGCGTGCCAAACGCCCTTCGAACGGTCTCCCACCCAGTGCGGCTCGTGCTCGTCTTTGGACTTCAAATCCAGCAAGCCTAGAGCTACGGCACGGTCCGTGAGCTGACTATCCGGCTTCGAACTGTGCGGGTTGAGAGCTCCAGTATGTTCCAGCAACTCCGTGATCCTTGCTAAATCTCCCTTGTTGATGCGAAACGGTTTGAGAGCGTTTTTAACCTTACATGCATACGCCTCCGTGTCTCACGAGTGACGTTTGGAAGGATTATCGATGACTGGGCCGTCGTATGACTTGGCGTCTTGAGCGTTCCGACCACGCTGACCTCCCACCCACATGGGACGACGTCGAAGAGCACCGCTCTCGAACAGTCGATGAAACCGAAGTATCCCCAATTTTCGCCGCAGATGTTTAAGAACCGAACGCGCGCGACCGCCGCCATCATTTTGGCCTTGCGTCGCTGAGTCTGTGCGTTGGAGGGCTTCAACGGGACGTTTACTTGCCAGTCCCAAAACTTAGGATGGTAATCGTTCCAGTAACGCCAGTGGGAAGCGTGCACATGAGGGAATTCCTAAGGATTATACCACAGCCTCGAGCCACGCCACGGGTAGGCGGGTTGGTACGGTTCGTGGCCGAGTTCGGACGTTTCATGATAAAGTCTCTGGAGGTCGTCCACTATCTGTGAAGGAGTCGTGTATGTTAACCTGAGCGGCAACGTATAAGATGGCCACGGGTGTTTCTGTTTTTGTTTTGGCTCTCCGGCGTCGTCCCCTTCTTCGTGGATCATGTCCTGACGCTCTTAAGTGAGTATCGACCGTCCTGGGCGAAGCGCGGATGTCGAGGTGGCTTACCGCGATCAAGCTGGTGTGTCGGCTTCGGAATAATCACTACTGGCCTTCCCGGTGTCGTCCAAGATTGCGTTAGCGATGGAGTCTAACACTTAGAGGCCCAAAGCAACTCGCATTGACCGCTAAGAAATCCCGCATGATGGCCCAGAAACGTTTGTATGCAGGAGACTCGCTGGATGGTGGACTGTCGGAGTCGGTTCGAGACAACATTAAGTTTTCGGGGCTTCTTGCAACGAGAAAAGCCTTTTCGCGATGTTGCGCAGAGAAGGGAAGCGTCCACGGAGGTGTTTGGGGTCAAGACAAATTGCCGAATGAGATAAAGACTTGCCGTCGGGACTTGGGCCTCCCGTTCCGTCTCTCTGGGATTTCTGCAAAAACTCCACACTGCTACTCACTACTTGTGAGTCACAAGTCCTTGGATCGAAAGGTAGCCATGTGTTTCAACGTTTTAGTATTCCAAATTATGTATTGTGCTTTGTAGATGGAATGTCGCGCCGTTTTATGACTTAGAACGAATACGGCCTGCGCGTAAAATCATGCATACGAGTTAGAGGGGAAAATACAGACATGGAATTATTTGTCTGCTCTCGAATTACGTGTTCAAATACGCAAAAAGAGTCGATTTTGCAGGAAATCGATGTGATTTGCTTTAGAAAAACCATCTGGTGCGCACAATTTAGCCTGTCGCAGCCCGTTTTGTTGACTTCTCTAGCTAGATCGATTCGGTTTTTTTACGAACCTCATCTATAAAATCACTTAATTTTTTATAAAATGGAGATACCGCTTGATGAAAACGACAAAAGTATTAAAGCGCACAATAGATCTACGTGGGGTTAAGCACGAGATCGACCTCGAGCTAGGTACGAAGTACTGCGTCACCAGACAATGGCCACTTCCCCGTGATCAAGTGAAAGCGATCGATGACTTCTTCAAAGGCCGCCGATAGGCGGGTCACGTGCGCGAGAGTACCTCGCCCATTCAAGTCCAATGTTCTGTGTAGAGGAAAGCTACAGGGAGATGGCGCATTGTTCACGCATTCAACAAATTGAATGTTGCACCATCCCCGCGCAGACTCCGATCCCTCGGAAGGACATGGTACTGGACTCCATTGCTGGCAGCGTTGTCTACAGCGCCATCGACCTGACCGACGGTTCCTATCAGATCCTGATGAAAGCATGTGATGTGCCTCTCACCGCCGTAAGTACACCGAGCGGGATGCTCTGGAAGTGGCTCGTGATGCCACAGGGTCTGAAGAACGCGCCTGACACCTTCAATCGCACGGTCTCCCACGTGCTTCGTCCGCTCCGATACCTCGCACCGAGTTACTGCGACGACATTTTCGTGCACAGCCGCGCTGAGGGAAACCTCAGTGCCGTGGAAGTACATCTGAAACACCTGAGGCAAGTATTCCAGGTGATTCGAGAGAACCAGCTTTACGCAAACCTGTAGAAATGTGTCTTCTGTGCACCGGGGATTCCGGTGTTGGGATGCTACGTGAGCAAGAGCGGTGTGTGCGCAGATCCCGAGAAGGTATCGTCTATCAGTGCTAGGCCAACGCCTACAAGCCCCACTGAGTTGCGTCAGTGGCTTGGCATGGCCAATTACTTGCACAAGTATACGTAGAATTACGCTGAATTGATCCAGCGTCTGTCCTCGTTGCTGAAGAAGGATATGATCTGGGAGTGGGAATCGAACCATCGAGCTGCATTCGACTCGGTGAAGACGGGCTTGGCGTCTGCACCGATACTGAAGCTTGCTGATGAAGCGAAGCCATTTCCCGTCATCTGCGACGCGAGCGATTTTGTCATCGGCTGTGCGCTGATGCAGTTCGATAAGGACGAACATGAACGAGTTATCAGCTATCAGTCGCGACAGCTGAAGCCAGCCGAGAAGAACTACCCAGGCCACGACAAGGAGCGCCTGGCAATGCGGTACGCTTTGATCAAATTTAGAGTGTACTTGCTCGGTGAACAGTCATTTACGGTTTACAGTTATCACGCATCGCTACGGACAGCGATGAAGAGCCCTCACTTGACGCAGCGGATGGTTCGTTGGCTGTCCTTTTTCTCCGAGTACAACTTCGTTGCTCACTACAAGCCGGGCAAGAACAACATTCTCGCCGACGCGCTGTCTCGGTGTCCGGACTACGATCCCCGTGAAGCGCTAGGACATCAGGTGGCTGATGAGGACGACGACCAATGTACGGTCTGCGTGTCGTCAGGCATCAACTTGACGCTGACCACGCCCACGCTCCAGCTGGGCGACGAGATTGGTATAGCGTACGATGATGATCCTACATACTGTGCCATCATGAAGCATCTGTGCGCTCCTAGTAGTGACACGCTAAGTGTCCTGGCAAGGACCACGCGTATTCCGATCGATCGATGTCGACTGGGCGGCAATCCGCTGAAGTATAGCATCGACAGGCTCGATGGACCTCGAGTGGTCGTCCGGTCGACGGTCATCACAGAAGCCTGGCGCTCCATTTCGATGGACTTCATTTTCGGGCTTCCTCGCGATACAGCCGGGCGCACGGGTGTACTTATGTTCGTCGATCATTTCAGCAAGATGGTCCATCTCGTTTCTGTGGCAGCCTCAATCACCGCGGAAGCGTCCGCGACCCACTTTGTCGACGTGATTTTACGTCACCACGGCCTGCCAGAGTCTATCGTATCCGACCGCGACTCGCGGTTTACATCCGCGTTCTGGTACCGCCTCTTCGTGCGCTTGGGATATAAACGGCTGATGTCGACCGCGGCGCATCCGGAGACGGATGGACAAACAGAATGCGTCGACCGAGTCCATGAAGACGTTCTCCGCAGCTACGCGACTTCGTACACGAGCTGGGGTTCGTTCCTGCCGCTAGCCGAATTTGCACTCAGCAACTCCGAGCACTCCTCGACGGACATGACGCCGTTCTTTGTTGACAGCGCTCGACACCCACGTGCTCCGGTACTTCTCACGTGGGCCACCCACGGATGCTGGCGGCTCCACCCTTGGCGGGAGAGAGCCTCCTTCGGTCGACATGAATGTTAAAACTGCGGTCAGTCCTGCGGACAACGAGTCCGTGTCGTGTTCATCACCGGTACGTGAATCGGTGTCTCCGTGCGCATCGGTAACCTCGCCGGTGCCAACAGGCCTGCCGGCGCACTCGTCTTCAGGGCTATCTTCGGGTGTAGCCAGTGCGAACGCCTTGACTCGCTCTCCGTCCAAGCAGACCATCGAGACTCCTCGGCGTACTGCATCTCCGATAACGAGATGGACATCGCAGAACTTGATTGATCCAGGGAGCAAGATTCGCAAACAAGAAGTTACCACAGCCAATTATACGCCAAACCCCTCGGTGCTTCCAGTCGATCGCTCGGCAGTATCGGAATTCGTCATGCAGAGGCAATCCAACTCAAGGCTCGTCCGCGACGCACTGTAAAACGCAGTGGACAAGCAAAAGGAACAATCTGATAAGCACGGTCGAAAGAACGTGAATGTATTCAAGATAGGAGATCGCGTTCTCGTATCGACCGAGGGAATCCTCGCTTCTGCCGTAATCAACCTCGGCGCCAACAAACTTGCTCCACGCTAAATCGGTCCCTTTCGAGTAATCAAGGCTGTGGGCGACGTCTACACCCTGGACATCCCGTCGTTACTTAGACTCCACCCGACGTTTCACGTCAGACGACTAAAGCGGTACTTCCTGCGACGATTCCTGACCCGAGCCAGCAGACGGAGCATGCGTTGGGCGACCAGACCGACGAGCCTGACGCGCCAGAGGCTCGTCAGCCCCAGGCGCCCGCTCTCGCGGACGATCACCCTGCTGGGTAGAAGCCAAGCCTACGCGTCTCTAATCCCCATAGGCGAGATAAGAGTTCCCGATTCGCCTGCCGACGCTCCGACGCGATCTGCGCAGCCCGCCAGGCACGAACGGAGCGTGCAACGCACAGCTCGAAGCTGTCTCTACCTCACCCTGGACGTACAGGGTGTACGTCGTAGCACCGGGAAGGCCCACCAGCGATAATTGACTCGGTGGGTGATGCTCACCGGATTGTGGAGCGTATCGTTGACCACAAAGATTCCTACAGTTCGTTCGCTCAGCGTAACGTCCGTAGTCATGCCCCTCGCGCGGCCCCGTCTGGTACGTTGGCTTGGTTATCTCCCAGAGCATGATACGTGGGACCCCCGCGCCAACGTTCTCAGCGACGTTCCGGACGTGGTCCACGAGTATGAGACCATGCTGCTGCGAAAACAAAATTCTGCGGATCACTCCGCGGAGACCGTGAACAAGATCGCGAACGACCCGCACAAGGAGGCGACAACAATGCCGCGCTCCGACGCGTGCAACGTCGGCGTGAGCCGCCGCGATTAGCCGGCTGATCCATACTGGACAGAGTGTGCCCGTACTTCCCGATCCATTTCGACTCTTCTCCGCTGAGTGGCCACTCAGC
The DNA here is from genome assembly GCF_000142945.1 of Phytophthora infestans T30-4. Classification (NCBI taxonomy): domain Eukaryota; phylum Oomycota; class Peronosporomycetes; order Peronosporales; family Peronosporaceae; genus Phytophthora; species Phytophthora infestans. Next base: position 647,890 of record NW_003303717.1, on the reverse strand, counting down.
GAGATGTTCCCTCCATTCGCGTTGCGTCGGACGGGCTGAAGTACAATAGGACTCTTATCCCTCTCTCACGTGCACGAAGCAGAGTCGATCCATATGCCACGCGTTGTTGCAGACCTTCACGCGCAGCTCTCCAATCGAATGATCCGCCAACCAGTCGACACAGCTTTCTCCATCACGCGACATCCGGCGATGGAACCGACGCGACATCCAGTTCCATCGCCGGATGTAGGCACACCAGGAGCGACGAATTCCCTCACGATCAGCG